>NW_022985735.1:0-68041 GCF_902459465.1 Asterias rubens
AGAACTGTCCTGCCTGTTAACTACTACCTGGGCGGAAGGTAAAAAATCTGCCGGTAATACTACTTACGCTAATAGAACGCTATTAACTTCACTAAAATGAAGTGAATGCTTAATTGGTCTTAGCCATTTACAATGAAAATTATTTACATTTAAAACTTCTAAGACAGGAAGTACCTTTCATTACTCATGTAAAGATCTTTAAAATTTCTGATAAAAACTACAAAAACACCAACTGCCCAATTTCATAAAGCTGCTGAAGCAGACTGCTTAACACATTTTAAGGAGAGGCAAAAACGTAGCTGGTACCCTTAAACTGGTAAGCATAATTTCATTTTGCTTAATTACTTTTGCGTGCTGAAAGCAGATCAATGAAATTTGAACATTATTTGTTAAAAAAGTTAAAAATAAATTTTAAAAGTTAAAAACGTTTAAAAAAAATTAATTTACTACTATTTCTCTTTTTTTTTCAGTGGGATGTCGATTAAAGGAACACGTTGCCTTCAGATTTCACAAAATTTCACGTTTGAGGGTGTTCCTTATACTTATTAAGAGTTGTTCTTGCAATAAAACACATTTAATGTGTTGTAATTAGTGAATGGTAATTAAAAAAAACAAACACTGACCTCTGACCCCGAAACATGGCCCGCGAAATATATACGTTTTTCAAGCCGTCAAAACGATCGTCCGTTTATGCGCGATGCACAGCAGTTAGGCTGGCGCCGTAGCCAATGGCCTGGTAAACCTACCAGAAGAACACGAGGTAATATACCGTTCTCTACCATACGATGTGTGTGAAATGTAAACACACCATTTTGCTGTCATTTTGCTGTCAAAATGGATGATTGAAGACACGTCCAAAAAGAAGGAAAGGACACCTCGCCAATCAGGGTAAGAATAATGTAGTGGGACATGGACTAGCCGACGAGAGAGAGAGAACGGACCGTGATTGTTTATACCCAATGCAATGTTATTGTTAGTTATTATTGTGGACATGACACGTAAATTCACAGCCATAGCACTGAGTTGTGAGAGTACATAATGTACATGTACTATGACTAGTTTACATATAATTAATTTGTAGATCTATTCACTCGGTGCATAGATGGGGGTGGGGATTTGAATCGAGTGCCCAGCGTACTAATGACTTGGCATAATTTACCCCAATTTACTTTGATGCTACAATTAAAAGAGTCGTTTATCTGGCTGGGAAGGGGAGGGCTTTTGTAAAAATTGTAGAAGTACATTTTAAAAATAGTACAGATTTATGAAATGTTTTTTGTATATTTTTAACAGTTTACCCAAAATATTGTACCCAAGTCAACTCGTACCCAAGTCAACCCGAATTCTTTCAAAGAAGTGTGACCTTTCAAACAATAAAAAATAAAATTTTCGAGAACTAATATAATAAGTTATATCAATGGTTTTCAATTTCTTGTTGAAGGTACTATGTGAGCAGATGCCAGGACTTGGCGTAAACATCTTGGAGACCTCATCAAACCCACCACCTCCAAGTCCACATCATCCACCTCCGCAAAGCTCTTGCCAAGCTGGTGGGTTTGTACCAACTGTAGGGAGATGCCAACACAACAGGACAGGTCATGCTGCAAACAAAGGCCGGATGAATACTTCTCAAACTTGGCAGTAAGAGACTGATTATTTCATACCGTCAATGGCATGTGCATGTATAACAATATACACATGTACTGTCAAAGCAGTCCAGTTTTGTTACATGATATTTTGATCTGTGTCCCCCCCCAAAAAAAAAAAGGAAACAAAGTAAATGTGTAAACAAACATTTAATAAGGAAACACAAATTTAAGCTTTCATTCATTGTAGTTACTTGTAAACAGCCTCCTTAGCCAACGTTGCATTACCAAAATACTTCACGCTGAACAGCCACATCCTAATAACATCATGTCTTTGACCAGCAGCCGATTTCACAAAACTTTACGCAACTGCGTAAGTCCACTTGTGCAACGTTTATGGAGCAACTTGCGCCATTAAAATTGCGCGAGTGGACTCGCGCAGTTGCCTAAAGTTTCGTGAAATCGGCTGCAGGGAGGTAGCATTTGCTAAAATGTCACTTTAATGAATCAACATCAAGTGCATGGGTTTTATATTCCATATACATGTACAAATAACCAATTTTTATTTTGTTAATTGTTTCAACAATTTTTGTGTTTATATTTGAAAAGATCTTGAGGCACCTTGTTCTGGACCACCATTAGAGTTGGCACGACATCACAGGAATGACATGTACACCAGGGCAGCATGATGTACACAACAAATGACTTTGCCACCCAGCCAGCCTTCACAGACAACATGTGTCATGTCAGAATGGTACTGGAAATAGAGTAACACTACCTGGTTGCTGTGTTTGTAAAATCAGAGGTATATTTCCAGATAGTTTCAACTTTCATTTACACATGATTTATGCAAATGGCAATATTTCCCGCTGTCAACAACTAGATTCTTATTCCTAAATTAACACATGTCAATACTTAAACTTATTATTATTTTTTTTTTTGCACATTACTTATGTCAACAAATCATTGAATGTGATGTGAGCAGAGTTTGTTTTCATCACAACGACATATGATTAAGTTTAATTTGAAGTACATGGCCAATTGTTTATACAATCATATTTATTGTATTATTTGAGATTTCGATATTTTGTAACAAAAAACACACAAGAACAACAAAATGCAAAAACATAAACAATCTGTATTCAAATAAATTTATCTGAAATATCTTTATTCTGTATTAATAAAGAGACATGGATCATAGATGCAACAAGTTTGATAAACACAGTGCCATTTCAATTTTTTAACCTTAACCCTTGCAATTGTGTATTTTGATTTCAAACCACATGCCTGTTATGAAATGCATGGTCAGAATGATGTTTTAGAACTAGTCATATTGTTGACTAGCAGACCATGTTAGTTCGAATAAGTAAAAGTTTTAAAGGAAAACCACCCAATTTCAAGTCATACTTGTGTTGATCATTCTATTCTACTTTTAAAACATCCTTTCTAACCATACAATGCATTTTACAACCAAATCACTCGATTTAAGGCATTGGTCTCTCTAAAGGGACTTTATACCTTAGATGTTGGTAATTACTAATTTGTGATCATAAAACTCACTTGATAAAGTCTACATGGACTTGTTTCTATACTGCAATGGTGTTTTTCTTTCACTGTTTCTTGCAGCTTTTATTGCCAAATTTAGCCCAAGTTGTCACAGGTTTATTATTTTATGCATAAATATTGAGGAGATACACCAACTATTACTAAGGATACTGCATGGGACTATAGTGTTCTTTGACATAGGACAAATTTAATTAATGTTTGCAAATACATCGTGTACTGCTGTGAATTGTAAAAACATGTCTCAATAAATTGACCATATTGTTTTATAAAGTTCCTATAAATTTGTGACAAAGATTCTATTTGATTACATACAAACTCTAGAACTTGCCAATAATGCTAATAATGCACTGACCTTATGTCTTATGCACACCTGTACAGACATTTTTGTAGCCAAATTGTGGAAATTAAATTTAAGAAGTGGAAAATCTGGATTTGTGTTTTGCTACAAGTTCTTCTGTTGGTAGTAGTGGTGGTGGTATTAAGGGGGGGGGGGGGGATGGCGGCTGTGGGTAGAAGCCATCCTTGCACCATTAGCGGTAAGCCTGGGCGACTAGTGTCGGACTCTAACTATTGAATCCTTAGTCGAGTCGCGACTATTGTTTTCAACTATCTGGTTAAACGTGCTACAAAAATAGTTTAAAAAAAATTGTGTCTACCTGTTTGGTGAACCAATTTAGTCGCTCATTACTATTCATGACAACATAATTTACTTACAGAACACAGTCAGACATCAGTGACACAAATCTTCAATCTTTTCCGCTTGAATTAGACTATATTGTGCTTGCGGCACACATTGCCACAGTGCATCGTGATAATTAAAAATTGTCGCGACTAGTGTCGTAGTCGCAACTATTGGATGGAGGTGCGACTAGTCGATTAGTAATTTTCACTGGTCGCCCAGGCCTAATTAGCAGAGTTTTCCTGTCCTGCGAAGAAGCTGGTTGTCATCTAACCGTGCTTGGAAAACTTCTTTGATGTACGTGTACTCTTTCTTGTCCATACCGGCTTCAATAATCACATCACCACCCAACTTTCACTGTGACCTGGCAATCAAGTATCAATACAAAAATGTTACAAAATAATAAAATTGTTCCCCGTTTCTGATTTTGTTTTGTAATTTTTGAAAAAGAGTTCTAGACTATGGCCCTTTTTGAAACCACGGCTTTGGCTTTGGATTCAGCTCGGCCTAGCTTGGCCCCGCAGATGTTTGGACAATATTGAGCGTGCTTTGCGTAGGGATTTAGACAAGAGGACGGAGTCTGAAGCCGAATCCAAAGCCGAAGCTGTGGTTTCGAAAAGGGCCTATGGAAGCTTCATTTTTGTGGACAAGAGTATTACTTTATTTTAGCTTTCCTTGCCAACTACCATTTGCAGTATGTGCTCCCTGTTCAGATGCATCGCACAGTAAATTTTGCTGTCAAATTATTCTGAGCAATGTAAACAGGAGCTACCTCAAATAGTACCGTCCAAGACCAAGGTCAAGGAATTACATCCCCATAATAGACATAAACATTATTTTATAAAACAATGAATGTATTCCCCGAAGAAAGAATCATGTTGGCAAATAAGACAAGTGACATCTATCCTATGGCGATGGACTAGTATTAGATAGACACCACTGTCCTGTTGCCCTGTGACTCTACATGTACATGCAAACAGCATAGAGAAAGGACAGAGAAGTAAAGTCCCCGTAATTTTGTATCTAAAAACGAACTGTGGGGTATATGTGACTCGCAATTGCATACTATACTTACGCGGTAAACACGGTAAACGCCTCTCCGACATGTCTGAGCAGATGTTTTATGAGAGGATGAATTCTCTAGCTGTAGTTTTGTTTCAACTCCACTCGCTAGTTGGTATTAAATAATCTCGTCTTTTTGCTGCAAAGGCCCGAGGCAAAAAGAGACACACGACTACAGAATCACATGCACTATTAGTATTAGTAAAACGGGTACTAGACATTCTTTCGTGTACAAAGTATACGCATTACTAGACTGGCCCCGCTAAAATCCTACATCGTACGAGCAAGAACGGGGAGTTCAGTGCGTCTGGGGAGGTCTGGCCGCGGGGGATGATGGCCCGCTGGACGGCAGCCGCTCGGCCCCGGGACGTGGGCTGAACTTGCTGCTTAGATAGATTTATAAAAAGTTAATTCAACGTAGGCCCTTTTATTTTTGTTCATGAACTGTTTTTTGTTGTTGGTAACCATGGAGGAAGAGATAGATACAAATGGGGTTCGTAAAATGGTTAATAATTGCTCAGTCGTATAGTTCAAAGGCTGCGACTGGAAATAAGACTAGTGAATTTGGCGGCCATTTATGGGAGTCAAAATCTTGACCCCCATAAATGGCGGAGCGTTTTGTTTCGAGAAAGTTAGCAAAAGCGAAGCATTTCTAAGGCATGTTTGTGTAGATCATTATATTCTACTTTTTTAACATCTTTCCAACCGTAATCATTTTACATCAAACGCTTGTCATAGCCCAAAAACGCCCAATAAAGCGCAACCCGAAGCCAACGTGTCCCTTTAAGTAGGTGAAAATGTCAGGGGATTGAACGTCTGGAATTTCTTTAGCACTGACTAACGATGTCATACGGTCTAGCGGAATGATGTACGGGTCACAGAAGCCACCTACCAATTCAATTTTTCCCACATACCTGGCCCGACTCACGAAATCCAAGTTTTCGGCGTATGCCGACAAGTATGGGGCAAAAGTTGCCATATTTCTGTTTAAGTTGAACGTAAATAAGTACGGACAAGGCGTATTTGACCTCAAAAAGTTGCGTAGATGTCATAGGCAAACATGCAAATTTCTTGCGCGGTTGCCTACCAAAGATGGCGGATCAAGCTCCGCCTACGGCTGGTGACGTCACGTGCAAAACCTGAATAGGTTTTCGTGTAAGTGCCGCGTCGCCTAAAATGCGCACTTCACTGAATAACACACGTTTACATTGACCACCAAAATGGTGCATCCAAGATTATTCTGATGATGACGTTAGGTGAATTGGGTTAAAACTCGTGTACACTACATAACAAGAGTGGACCTGATAACAAAAGTCCACATAATGTAGGGGATTGAAACACTGTGTGAACTTGCACACATTCACACAGTGTTATTTGAAAGTGTTGAAGAATATGATGCCACAACCCACCCACCCCAGTTTTGCCAGTGTTTACGCCACATCTTCTCTGACAAGTCTCAATCGTGAGGGGCCCAAAATGTCTTACCAGTAGAGACTTGATTTCTGCATGAGTGGAATGATGTCTTGATTCTGCATGTCTGCAGTGAAGCATTCCAGACAGAATAGCGACTGGAGAATGGCGTTCATGTAACACGTATTACCAAGATTTGAGAATCTGGCGGAAAAAGTGCACAAATCAGACAAATCGTCACCAACATTACAAACGGACACACACAAATACAAGTAAAAAGTAGCAATCCGGGAAAACAGCAATGAACATTTTTAAAATCAAGCTCTGTAAAAAAAGTTATGGGTATTTTCAACTAGCTTTCTAACAATGGTTTCTTGATGCTTTGAACTTTATACATGCGTCGAAGATTGCAAAAAGGCATTTTCCGTTTTCACAAACTGACACCAGATAATACAACAAATAAGCAAAAAATAAAAAGCACATTGCACATTGAGACATTTGAGATAAAAACTAATTAATGTTATTATTGTTATAGATGGTAATTATGTTACATTGGTGCTAAAGAATATTAATGCAGTACCCGTATTGGCAGTTCGAATCCTATGTTAACATCTATTATATCGTTGTGGTACCCGCTGCCAATAGGATTCAAACTGCCTCTAGCTACTGGCAGTCACGGTAGTCTTATTGGTAAGACACTGCTCTAGAATTGCAAGGGTTGTGGGTTCGAATCCCACCCGAGTAACATGCTGGTGATATTTTTCCACAGCAATCGGGAAAGTACTGAGTATACAGTGCTAACACACATCGGTGAAAGGGTAAAAAAGTAATAATAATACTTTTTTTTTTTTAGTGTGTGAATGACCTACCCTTGTAGACTGATCTGAGACGTCTTGACTGCTGTGGGGATGCTCTTCTGCCTCCAGCCGGGTAGCTTGTGATCGGGTACAACCTCTTTGAGTTAGAGACGCTCAGGAATCCAGGGGTACGCTTTACCGTGACGTTAGAGTTTGTTTGCCTGAGGGGACAAACAACATTAAGAATATGGGACTTGAGGCATTGCACGGTGGGGTATCAATAACCATAGGTATCAATGTTAGCGATAACAACATGCGTATCTACTTGCTAGGTAGATTTCCTAGATTTCCTACCTTCTGCCTAGGTAGTATTTAAGAAGCAGGACAGTTCTTTTCAGAACTGAGAAGTCTCCCCAATAGACCCTTTCCATGAAATATGTAAATTGCACATAGCGCGTGCGCACTAACGTTTTGGTTGGCAAAATGAGGGAGCATCGCGCTGTTTTTTTAAACGGCTAATGGGTGCGTGACGCAGACGCGATTGCGCGTCTGCAACCAACAGGGTCTGTACGCATGCATGAATGTAATTAGCATAAATTATTTCATGGGTAGGGTCCATTCAGAGAATCTAATCTGAGGTAGTAGAGAAGTCTCCCGAATTAAAAAAAAGTTGTTGTGCTCAAATCAACATCAGGTTGTGAGGACAAATAGAACTAATGCCATGTAAAAAATAACATGTTTTTTAAGGCCCCACTTTAAAAAAAACCCAATAAACTCATCTTGATTGTAGCAATGCATCCGTGGCAGAGTAACCAGCAATCTGGCGCCCTCTACTGTAGAAAGCTGATGCATTGGAAACCGGCTTGGGGGCAGCTGCAAGTCAGGGTTTAAAAAAAGAATTCACTAGTATTCTCATACTTTGTATTGTTACAAAAATGACACTTCATCTAAGCCCTAAGCGGATATAGGCACGGGAAAATTCTGCATTTTAGATGCTCTGTGGTGCAATCTTTGGTAAATTTTGAGGGGGGACATTTGATATAGTGTCCCCCACCCTTCTAAAAAGTTGTGTCATCCTTAGCCCCCAGGATTAATGCCCATGGCGAGACACAGGGTTGGTCTTACACAGTGCAATACTTGGGCTTCATGATTAAGGTGGTCAAAAAGATGGGGGGACATTTGATATTGTGCCCCCCCCCCCCTCCCCTTGTCACCCCCCCCCCACCCCCACCTATTTGATGCCCACCACCATTAGTAGGATTTGAAACTTTGTATGGTGGAATTATAACTATAAGAACATTTTGCGATAACACTATGTGAATCTCTTTATGAGTAGTGTTGGTTCGGAAAAGAACTATTGGTTAAAGACTTATGTTTCTATTAATATACGCTGATCATCTACAGGAGAAAAATCATAAGAAAGACTGTATATACTTACTGTTTGTCTAGACGCTACTGCTCGTCGAAAGTATTTCAGTAGGGTTCTCTACGCAACCTAAAATAAACGACAAATATCGGACAAATTTACATCAGCTGTGTAGTTGCACGTTTTGTGTGCATTTGATCACTAGGCATAGTTATTTTTTTACAGTATTACATTTGAGAACCACCAGTTCCTTAAAAGCTCAGATATGCCTAGTTCATTTTGATGGGTCATAATAAATAATTTGCAGAAAATAATTAACTACATGTATTTGTCTTTTTAACGACAAATAAAGCATCAAAGTCTTTTGGGAAAAAAAATTACACACAAATTTCACAAGTACCTACATGTGAGGTGAAACTAAACATGGATTGGAAATCACTAACAAGGCAATTATTTTTTCAGAAACCTCTTTCATCAGTGAAAAGGGTACAAAAGAATTTAGGCATTGCATGGTGAGGTATCAATATATATTTGGTTTGCGGTAACACCATGTGTCTTTCTACTTGCCAGGTAGAGTTTGTTCTTAGAGAACCGTCTTTCTTTATTCTACTACCACAAAGAGTATAGATTATCAGATTTTTGAGAGACTTGTTCTGAAAAGAACTGTCCTGCTTTGTAACTATACCCGGGCGGAAGGTATAGAAAATTGGCTGGGACAACTACTTTAGCTTTATAGGATCATAATTAACTGCACTACCGCGGAGTCAATCTCTTGACGATGACTAGAGCAAGCTAGTCAAAACGTTGAGACCAATTCAAGAACTGGATAGTGATTTGGTTCCCTATTGGGCAATCCTTATAGGCTTCTGCTTGCTTTTTGTTGATATGTCTCTAATTATTTTACTAATAATGTAAAAATTACACATTTCTACTTATTGTTGCTGTGTGTTTTGAAGTTTTTAAAGCCTAAGTGAATAAATAAATAAACAAATAAATAAATTACTTGATGGATTGGAATTGGACCAAAATTAAGTACAGTTTCAAGAAAAAGGACAAATCTTTATGGAAAGATTTCTCCAAACTGTAATAACCTGGTTGTCTCTTCGTCTTTTATCCATATGCTTCAAGTCCTCTGCATTCTTCTCACTCAGCCTCTTCCTTGATTCAACCTCTTCCCTGCAAACAGTCAATCAAAACAAACAAAGCTCGGTAAATAACACCAAACTCACAAATCTCAACTCATGTTAATCCGGCATGGGTAGGCCTATCGTCTTCGTGATACTCCAAGAGTTTATGAAGACGCACCAAAAATTCAATCCATACTCAGTGATACCGCCTCTTGAAATACATAATTCTAAAAACTCCCCCTTTCTGGAGCTCCAGCCCTGGCCCCACGCGTCGACCTGGTATTCTTTTAAAACGTAAGAGCCCATAATTTAATAACAACAAGTATGCTAGTAGTAGTACAATAATTTCGCTGCATTGGCCTGCAACCCCCCCCCCCCTCCCCCTGGGTTAAACAACAGAGGAACTGCAGTTGAAATGACCAGATAGAGAAAGGACCAATAATACTATAATTGCAGTATCAGCCGCCAGACTTGAAATTTGCTGAATTGGGCCCGCCAGACACCCCCCCCCCCGGGTTAAACATCTGAGGAACCACCTAAAACCAAGTTGAAATGACCACTGATGACACTATTCCCAATACGCTTGCCCTATACACAGAATTCACTGCTTCCGCAAGCGCTGATTCTTTGCTCACGGTAAGCAGTGCCATGAAATTGGGCCCTGCTGGAGCTGTTTATAACCGGCTTTCTGAGCTAGCCTTTTATGCGTAGAATGCCTAGAAACGTGGAGATAGGCACGCGCAAAAGCCAAAATTCGCCGCTAACCCATGAAATACGCTTGCCGTATACACAGAATTCCCTGCTTCCGTAAGCGCTGATTTTTTGCTTACGGTAAGCAGAGCCATGAAATTGGGCCCAGCTGGAGCTGTTTATAACCGGCCGGCTTCCGCGTGTCAGGCCTACGTACGCCAATATACTCATGCCGAACGCGCAATTCATAGCTTTTAGTAACAGGGCGTAATCTATTTCTAAGCGCGCGCGAATATCTATTTCTAAGCGCGCTTTTTAACAAAAGGGCATTTATGAATGGGAATAAAAGAGTAGTGACTTGTTCTTAAACGTATGTTGCCGTGCGATATAGGCCCTCGCCTTCTGCTTGGGCCTTTATCACCTGGCAACGACCCTGCTGGTTTTAAACAGCCAATAAAGAACTCGTCGCTTCCCTTTTGTTCCCCTATCAAATGTCCATCAATTGAACAGATAAACAGTTCTTGAACTTGGTTCATGAACTGCTCTAATGAATATGTTGTGAACTGTTTAAGGCATGTTCATGGACTGATCATGAACATTCTTGAAAGTTCATCGAGTCAAATTCCATCTTACCTGATGGGGTAGATTGGTTAGATGCATAGAGCTATATATACATACGTATATACAGCTGATGACAATTAGTTAACAACAGGGTGGACCACGTGAAGGTTGTCATCTCCCACCCCACAAAAGGGATCGTAATACATCTGAGTGTGTAACCATTACAACAATTGCTTCTTTGTAATGTTACCCCCTCTAGTTATTATTTATTATTATTATTATTTTATGTTATTATTATATTATAAAACCTTGTTCATGAGTACTCTATACAGCTAAGACAATGGCATGACCTTTGTATACATACAACCTTGTTAATGAGTACTCTATACAGCTAAGACAATGTCATGACCTTTGTAATTATAAACCTTGTTAATGAGTACTCTATACAGATAAGATAATGTCATGACCTTTGTAATTATAAAACCTTGTTAATGAGTACTCTTTACAGCTAAGACAATGTCATGACCTTTGTAATGATAAAACCTTGTTAATGAGTACTCTTTACAGCTAAGACAATATCATGGCCTTGTATTTATAAAACCTTGTTAATGAGTACTCTTTACAGCTAAGACAATGTCATGACCTTTGTAATTATAAAACCTTGTTAATGAGTATTCTATACAGCTAAGACAATGTCATGACCTTTGTAATTATAAAACCTTTTAATGAGTACTCTATACAGCTAAGACAATGGCATGACCTTTGTATACATACAACCTTGTTAATGAGTACTCTATACAGCTAAGACAATGTCATGACCTTTGTAATTATAAACCTTGTTAATGAGTACTCTTTACAGATAAGATAATGTCATGACCTTTGTAATGATAAAACCTTGTTAATGAGTACTCTTTACAGCTAAGACAATGTCATGGCCTTGTATTTATAAAACCTTGTTAATGAGTACTCTATACAGCTAAGACAATGTCATGACCTTTGTAATTATAAAACCTTGTTAATGAGTACTCTATACAGCTAAGACAATGTCATGACCTTTGTAATTATAAAACCTTTTAATGAGTACTCTATACAGCTAAGACAATGTCATGACCTTTGTAATTATAAAACCTTGTTAATGAGTACTCTATACAGCTAAGACAATGTCATGACCTTTGTAATTATAAAACCTTATTAATGAGTACTCTATACAGCTAAGACAATGTCATGACCTTTGTAATTATAAAACCTTGTTAATGAGTACTCTATACAGCTAAGACAATGTCATGACCTTTGTAATTATAAAACCTTGTTAATATAGAGCTAAGACAATGTCATGACCTTTGTAATGATAAAACCTTGTTAATGAGTACTCTATACAGCTAAGACAATGTCATGACCTTTGTAATAATAAAAACTTGTTAATGAGTACTCTATACAGCTAAGACAATGTCATGACCTTTGTTATTATAAAACCTTGTTAATGAGTACTCTATACAGCTAAGACAATGTCATGACCTTTGTACATATAAAACCTGGTTAATGAGTACTCTATACAGATAAGATAATGTCATGACCTTTGTAATTATAAAACCTTGTTAATGAGTACTCTATACAGCCAAGACAATGTCATGACCTTTGTAATTATAAAACCTTGTTAATGAGTACTCTTTACAGCTAAGACAATGTCATGACCTTTGTAATGATAAAACCTTGTTAGCGAGTACTCTTTACAGCTAAGACAATGTCATGGCCTTGTATTTATAAAACCTTGTTAATGAGTACTCTATACAGCTAAGACAATGTCATGACCTTTGTTATTATAAAACCTTGTTAATGAGTACTCTATACAGCTAAGACAATGTCATGACCTTTGTAATTATAAAACCTTGTTAATGAGTACTCTATACAGCAAAGACAATATCATGACCTTTGTTATTATAAAACCTTGTTAATGAGTACTCTATACAGCTAAGACAATGTCATTACCTTTGTAATGATAAAACCTTGTTAATGAGTACTCTATACAGCTAAAACAATGTCATGACCTTTGTAATTATAAAACCTTGTTAATGAGTACTCTATACAGCTAAGACAATGTCATGACCTTTATAATTATAATTATATTAACCTATTAATGAGTACTCTATACAGCTAAGACAATGTCAAGACCTTTGTAATTAAATCACCTCGTTAATGAGTACTCTATGACATTGTCATGACCTTTATAATTGAAATAACCTCGTTAATGAGTACTCTATGACATTGTCATGACCTTTGTAATTACATCACCTCGTTAATGAGTACTCTATGACATTGTCATGACCTTTGTAATTAAATCACCTCGTTAATGAGTACTCTATACAGCTAAGACAATGTCATGACCTTTGTAATTATAAAACCTTGTTAATGAGTACTCTTTACAGCTAAGACAATGTCATGACCTTTGTAATGATAAAACCTTGTTAGCGAGTACTCTTTACAGCTAAGACAATGTCATGGCCTTGTATTTATAAAACCTTGTTAATGAGTACTCTATACAGCTAAGACAATGTCATGACCTTTGTTATTATAAAACCTTGTTAATGAGTACTCTATACAGCTAAGACAATGTCATGACCTTTGTAATTATAAAACCTTGTTAATGAGCACTCTATACAGCAAAGACAATATCATGACCTTTGTTATTATAAAACCTTGTTAATGAGTACTCTATACAGCTAAGACAATGTCATTACCTTTGTAATGATAAAACCTTGTTAATGAGTACTCTTTACAGCTAAGACAATGTCATGACCTTTGTAATAATAAAACCTTGTTAATGAGTACTCTATACAGCTAAAACAATGTCATGACCTTTGTAATTATAAAACCTTGTTAATGAGTACTCTATACAGCTAAGACAATGTCATGACCTTTATAATTATAATTATATTAACCTATTAATGAGTACTCTATACAGCTAAGACAATGTCAAGACCTTTGTAATTAAATCACCTCGTTAATGAGTACTCTATGACATTGTCATGACCTTTATAATTGAAATAACCTCGTTAATGAGTACTCTATGACATTGTCATGACCTTTGTAATTACATCACCTCATTAATGAGTACTCTATGACATTGTCATGACCTTTGTAATTAAATCACCTCGTTAATGAGGACTCTATGACATTGTCATGACCTTTGTAATTAAATAACCTCGGTAATGAGTACTCTTAAACAACCTCCATATTCACACAACACAATGTCATGACCTTTCACATTAAAAGCTTTAAGAGTTACCAACAAAACAACATGGTGGCCACCATGTAAGCTACCCCAGAACAAATACCATGTAAACAATTAGACTAATAAATAATTGAAAGACAAATTAAGTAGTAACAATACAAAACTTAATGTCTAAAAAACACTTAAACACACTCCTTAAACATATTGTTCTCTTTTTATTTGTTATGAATTTACTACAAATAAACGTATGTTGTTTCGTATTGGGATGTGGATTGTAGTCAGGCACCCTCTGGGATGTGGCTTGTAGTCAGGCACCCTCTGGGATGTGGCTTGTAGTCAGGCACCCTCTGGGATGTGGCTTGTAGTCAGGCACCCTCTGGGATGTGGCTTGTAGTCAGGCACCCTCTGGGATGTGGCTTGTAGTCAGGCACCCTCTGGGATGTGGCTCGTAGTCAGGCACCCTCTGGTATGTAGCTCGTAGCCAGGCACCCTCTAGGATGTTGTCAGCAGCAGGTAGCACCAAATCCCCAGCAGAACTGCAGACTCCTGAAATATATACCAATCGAGTCAAATCAACAAGTGTAACACTGCATGTCTCTATGTGGGTCTGTACATGAGCCCTTTTGATTAATTATGATCAGAATTTGGAAATTTACCCATGTTTGGTGCGCTTCAATCACATGGGATGATGTCCTCTAGGCAGGCACCCTCTGGGATGTGGCTTGTAGTCAGGCACCCTATGGGATGTGGCTTGTAGTCAGGCACCCTCTGGGATGTAGCTCGTAGCCAGGCACCCTCTGGGATGTTGTCAGCAGCAGGTAGCACCCATCCCCAGCAGAACTGCAGACTCCTGAAATATATACCAATCGAGTCAAATCAACAAGTGTAACACTGCATGTCTCTATGTGGGTCTGTACATCAGCCCTTTTGATTAATTATGATCAGAATTTGTAAATTTATCTATGTTTGGTGCGCTTCAATAACATGGGATGATGTCCTCTAGTCAGGCACCCTCTGGGATGTGGCTTGTAGTCAGGCACCCTATGGGATGTGGCTTGTAGTCAGGCACCCTCTGGGATGTAGCTCGTAGCCAGGCACCCTCTGGGATGTTGTCAGCAGCAGGTAGCACCCATCCCCAGCAGAACTGCAGACTCCTGAAATATATACCAATCGAGTCAAATCAACAAGTGTAACACTGCATGTCTCTATGTGGGTCTGTACATGAGCCCTTTTGATTAATTATGATCAGAATTTGGAAATTTATCTATGTTTGGTGCGCTTCAATCACATGGGATGATGTCCTCTAGTCAGGCACCCTCTGGGATGTGGCTTGTAGTCAGGCACCCTCTGGGATGTGGCTTGTAGTCAGGCTACCTCTGGGATGTGGCTCGTAGTCAGGCACCCTCTGGGATGTGGCTCGTAGTCAGGCACCCTCTGGTATGTAGCTCGTAGCCAGGCACCCTCTAGGATGTTGTCAGCAGCAGGTAGCACCAAATCCCCAGCAGAGCTGCAGACTCCTGAAATATATACCAATCGAGTCAAATCAACAAGTGTAACACTGCATGTCTCTATGTGGGTCTGTACATTAGCCCTTCTGATTAATTATGATCAGAATTTGGAAATTTACCCATGTTTGGTGCGCTTCAATCACATGGGATGATGTCCTCTAGGCAGGCACCCTCTGGGATGTGGCTTGTAGTCAGGCACCCTATGGGATGTGGCTTGTAGTCAGGCACCCTCTGGGATGTAGCTCGTAGCCAGGCACCCTCTGGGATGTTGTCAGCAGCAGGTAGCACCCATCCCGAACAGAACTGCAGACTCCTGAAATATTTACCAATCGAGTCAAATCAACAAGTGTAACACTGCATGTCTCTATGTGGGTCTGTACATAAGCCCTTTTGATTAATTATGATCAGAATTTGGAAATTTACCTATGTTTGGTGCGCTACAATCACATGGGATGATGTCCTCTAGGCAGGCACCCTCTGGGATGTGGCTTGTAGTCAGGCACCCTCTGGGATGTAGCTCGTAGCCAGGCACCCTCTGGGATGTTGTCAGCAGCAGGTAGCACCCATCCCCAGCAGAACTGCAGACTCCTGAAATATATACCAATCGAGTCAAATCAACAAGTGTAACACTGCATGTCTCTATGTGGGTCTGTACATAAGCCCTTTTGATTAATTATGATCAGAATTTGTAAATTTATCTATGTTTGGTGCGCTTCAATCACATGGGATGATGTCCTCTAGTCAGGCACCCTCTGGGATGTGGCTTGTAGTCAGGCACCCTATGGGATGTGGCTTGTAGTCAGGCACCCTTTGGGATGTAGCTCGTAGCCAGGCACCCTCTGGGATGTTGTCAGCAGCAGGTAGCACCCATCCCCAGCAGAACTGCAGACTCCTGAAATATATACCAATCGAGTCAAATCAACAAGTGTAACACTGCATGTCTCTATGTGGGTCTGTACATGAGCCCTTTTGATTAATTATGATCAGAATTTGGAAATTTATCTATGTTTGGTGCGCTTCAATCACATGGGATGATGTCCTCTAGTCAGGCACCCTCTGGGATGTGGCTTGTAGTTAGGCACCCTCTGGGATGTGGCTTGTAGTCAGGCACCCTCTGGGATGTGGCTCGTAGTCAGGCACCCTCTGGGATGTGGCTCGTAGTCAGGCACCCTCTGGTATGTAGCTCGTAGCCAGGCACCCTCTAGGATGTTGTCAGCAGCAGGTAGCACCAAATCCCCAGCAGAGCTGCAGACTCCTGAAATATATACCAATCGAGTCAAATCAACAAGTGTAACACTGCATGTCTCTATGTGGGTCTGTACATTAGCCCTTTTGATTAATTATGATCAGAATTTGGAAATTTACCCATGTTTGGTGCGCTTCAATCACATGGGATGATGTCCTCTAGGCAGGCACCCTCTGGGATGTGGCTTGTAGTCAGGCACCCTATGGGATGTGGCTTGTAGTCAGGCACCCTCTGGGATGTAGCTCGTAGCCAGGCACCCTCTGGGATGTTGTCAGCAGCAGGTAGCACCCATCCCCAGCAGAACTGCAGACTCCTGAAATATTTACCAATCGAGTCAAATCAACAAGTGTAACACTGTATGTCTCTATGTGGGTCTGTACATAAGCCCTTTTGATTAATTATGATCAGAATTTGGAAATTTACCTATGTTTGGTGCGCTACAATCACATGGGATGATGTCCTCTAGGCAGGCACCCTCTGGGATGTGGCTTGTAGTCAGGCACCCTCTGGGATGTGGCTTGTAGTCAGGCACCCTCTGATACTACAACTGATGCTACAACTGGTACTACAACTGATACTACAACTGATACTACAACTGATACTACAACTGATACTACAACTGATACTACAACTGATACTACAACTGATGCTACAACTGATGCTACAACTGATGCTACAACTGATGCTACAACTGAAGCTACAACTGAAGCTACAACTGATGCTACAACTGATGCTACAACTGATGCTACAACTGATGCTACAACTGATGCTACAACTGATGCTACAACTGATGCTACAACTGATGCTACAACTGATGCTACAACTGATGCTACAACTGATGCTACAACTGATGCTACAACTGATGCTACAACTGATGCTACAACTGATGCTACAACTGATGCTACAACTGATGCTACAACTGATGCTACAACTGATGCTACAACTGATGCTACAACTGATGCTACAACTGATGCTACAACTGATGCTACAACTGATGCTACAACTGATGCTACAACTGATGCTACAACTGATGCTACAACTGATGCTACAACTGATGCTACAACTGATGCTACAACTGATGCTACAACTGATGCTACAACTGATGCTACAACTGATGCTACAACTGGTGCTACAACTGATGCTACAACTGATGCTACAACTGATGCTACAACTGATGCTACAACTGATGCTACAACTGATGCTACAACTGATGCTACAACTGATACTACAACTGATGCTACAACTGATGCTACAACTGATGCTACAACTGATGCTACAACTGATGCTACAACTGATGCTACAACTGATGCTACAACTGATGCTACAACTGATGCTACAACTGATGCTACAACTGATGCTACAACTGATGCTACAACTGATGCTACAACTGATGCTACAACTGATGCTACAACTGATGCTACAACTGATGCTACAACTGATGCTACAACTGATGCTACAACTGATGCTACAACTGGTGCTACAACTGGTGCTACAACTGGTGCTACAACTGATACTACAACTGATACTACAACTGGTACTACAACTGGTACTACAACTGGTACTACAACTGGTACTACAACTGATGCTACAACTGATGCTACAACTGATGCTACAACTGATGCTACAACTGATGCTACAACTGATGCTACAACTGATGCTACAACTGATGCTACAACTGATGCTACAACTGATGCTACAACTGATGCTACAACTGATGCTACAACTGATGCTACAACTGATGCTACAACTGATGCTACAACTGATGCTACAACTGATGCTACAACTGATGCTACAACTGATGCTACAACTGATGCTACAACTGATGCTACAACTGATGCTACAACTGATGCTACAACTGATGCTACAACTGATGCTACAACTGATGCTACAACTGATGCTACAACTGATGCTACAACTGATGCTACAACTGATGCTACAACTGATGCTACAACTGATGCTACAACTGATGCTACAACTGATGCTACAACTGATGCTACAACTGATGCTACAACTGATGCTACAACTGATGCTACAACTGATGCTACAACTGATGCTACAACTGATGCTACAACTGATGCTACAACTGATGCTACAACTGATGCTACAACTGATGCTACAACTGATGCTACAACTGATGCTACAACTGATGCTACAACTGATGCTACAACTGATGCTACAACTGATGCTACAACTGATGCTACAACTGATGCTACAACTGATGCTACAACTGATGCTACAACTGATGCTACAACTGATGCTACAACTGATGCTACAACTGATGCTACAACTGATGCTACAACTGATGCTACAACTGATGCTACAACTGATGCTACAACTGATGCTACAACTGATGCTACAACTGATGCTACAACTGATGCTACAACTGATGCTACAACTGATGCTACAACTGATGCTACAACTGATGCTACAACTGATGCTACAACTGATGCTACAACTGATGCTACAACTGATGCTACAACTGATGCTACAACTGATGCTACAACTGATGCTACAACTGATGCTACAACTGATGCTACAACTGATGCTACAACTGATGCTACAACTGATGCTACAACTGATGCTACAACTGATGCTACAACTGATGCTACAACTGATGCTACAACTGATGCTACAACTGATGCTACAACTGGATGCTACAACTGATGCTACAACTGATGCTACAACTGATGCTACAACTGATGCTACAACTGATGCTACAACTGATGCTACAACTGATGCTACAACTGATGCTACAACTGATGCTACAACTGATGCTACAACTGATGCTACAACTGATGCTACAACTGATGCTACAACTGATGCTACAACTGATGCTACAACTGATGCTACAACTGATGCTACAACTGATGCTACAACTGATGCTACAACTGATGCTACAACTGATGCTACAACTGATGCTACAACTGATGCTACAACTGATGCTACAACTGATGCTACAACTGATGCTACAACTGATGCTACAACTGATGCTACAACTGATGCTACAACTGATGCTACAACTGATGCTACAACTGATGCTACAACTGATGCTACAACTGATGCTACAACTGATGCTACAACTGATGCTACAACTGATGCTACAACTGATGCTACAACTGATGCTACAACTGATGCTACAACTGGTGCTACAACTGGTGCTACAACTGGTGCTACAACTGGTGCTACAACTGATGCTACAACTGATGCTACAACTGATGCTACAACTGATGCTACAACTGATGCTACAACTGATGCTACAACTGATGCTACAACTGATGCTACAACTGATGCTACAACTGATGCTACAACTGATGCTACAACTGATGCTACAACTGATGCTACAACTGATGCTACAACTGATGCTACAACTGATGCTACAACTGATGCTACAACTGATGCTACAACTGATGCTACAACTGATGCTACAACTGATGCTACAACTGATGCTACAACTGATGCTACAACTGATGCTACAACTGATGCTACAACTGATGCTACAACTGATGCTACAACTGGTGCTACAACTGATGCTACAACTGATGCTACAACTGATGCTACAACTGATGCTACAACTGATACTACAACTGATACTACAACTGATACTACAACTGATACTACAACTGATACTACAACTGAAGCTACAACTGATGCTACAACTGATGCTACAACTGATGCTACAACTGGTGCTACAACTGATGCTACAACTGATGCTACAACTGATGCTACAACTGATACTACAACTGATACTACAACTGATACTACAACTGATACTACAACTGATACTACAACTGATGCTACAACTGATGCTACAACTGATGCTACAACTGATGCTACAACTGATGCTACAACTGATGCTACAACTGATGCTACAACTGATGCTACAACTGATACTACAACTGATACTACAACTGATACTACAACTGATACTACAACTGATGCTACAACTGATGCTACAACTGATGCTACAACTGATGCTACAACTGATGCTACAACTGGTACTACAACTGGTACTACAACTGATACTACAACTGATACTACAACTGATACTACAACTGGTACTACAACTGGTACTACAACTGATACTACAACTGATACTACAACTGATACTACAACTGATACTACAACTGATGCTACAACTGATGCTACAACTGATGCTACAACTGATGCTACAACTGATGCTACAACTGATGCTACAACTGATGCTACAACTGATGCTACAACTGATACTACAACTGATACTACAACTGATACTACAACTGATGCTACAACTGATGCTACAACTGATACTACAACTGATGCTACAACTGATGCTACAACTGATGCTACAACTGATGCTACAACTGATGCTACAACTGATGCTACAACTGATGCTACAACTGATGCTACAACTGATACTACAACTGATGCTACAACTGATGCTACAACTGATGCTACAACTGATGCTACAACTGATGCTACAACTGATGCTACAACTGATACTACAACTGATACTACAACTGATGCTACAACTGATGCTACAACTGATGCTACAACTGATGCTACAACTGATGCTACAACTGGTACTACAACTGATGCTACAACTGATACTACAACTGGTGCTACAACTGGTGCTACAACTGGTGCTACAACTGGTGCTACAACTGATGCTACAACTGATGCTACAACTGATGCTACAACTGATGCTACAACTGATGCTACAACTGATGCTACAACTGATGCTACAACTGATGCTACAACTGATGCTACAACTGATGCTACAACTGATGCTACAACTGATGCTACAACTGATGCTACAACTGATGCTACAACTGATGCTACAACTGATGCTACAACTGATGCTACAACTGATGCTACAACTGATGCTACAACTGATGCTACAACTGATGCTACAACTGCTGCTACAACTGCTGCTACAACTGCTGCTACAACTGCTGCTACAACTGCTGCTACAACTGATGCCACAACTGATGCCACAACTGATGCCACAACTGATGCCACAACTGATGCCACAACTGATGCCACAACTGATGCCACAACTGATGCCACAACTGATGCCACAACTGATGCCACAACTGATGCCACAACTGATGCCACAACTGATGCCACAACTGATGCCACAACTGATGCCACAACTGATGCCACAACTGATGCCACAACTGATGCCACAACTGATGCCACAACTGATGCCACAACTGATGCCACAACTGATGCCACAACTGATGCCACAACTGATGCCACAACTGATGCCACAACTGATGCCACAACTGATACTACAACAGCAACAGCAACAGCAACAGCTGTAATAAATAATAATAATTAATAATAATTAATAATAATAATTAATAATAATAACCGAATTTATAAAGCGCCTTTTCCAAAGGATGCAAAGCGCTAAAATGCGTAAACCGCGGATCGGCGGAAGAGTTGCATGGCTGGAGCGCTATGTTTGAAATATGAGACCCAAGGACGCCTCTCATTGAACAGACTTATAAGAAACCTCAAATATTTCCACACAGTTTTAAATTGAAATGGATGTCCACAGGCCAATAATGAAATTGTAAGATACAACAGACTTTTATTATGGTGTGGCCATCTTGATTTTCTTCCATGGAAATCAATGTAACCAAACCAAGGCTGGAAGATTAATGGTCTGGTTCCTTTTTGTACAATGAGTATTAGCATTCAATTGGATACATTGAACATGACCGATATGATGGCAGTATGATGCAGGTCTGTACTTACTGTTTTCTTTCCTCTCCTCAAGTAGCAGTTGTTTCTCTTGGAATGAGGCCATGAAGACCGACCCCCCTTCCTCCTTGCGCATCTGGAAGGCGCTCTTTTGCCGTTCACTGTACTTTGGAATCCTTTACGAAAAAGAACAAGAAAAAACAAAAGATGGAGAGATGAACTAAGTACATGAAGGGGCATTGCTTGGCAACCAGACCATTGCTGTGCACTAGCGGGTCGTGTGCAGGCGGCAGCGAATAAACCCGAAGAAACCACACGTCCAGACACGTCACTATTTTTGGCAATATGTTTGCTGCCACCATCGGTGAAAGGTGCTCGTGTTTGGGGAAGCCCTTATGTTGCGAATTTTTTTTTTTTTCTCAAATACAAGATGAGTGTAAAAATCTAGGAATAAGGTAAGGTACTAAAATACAGATCTTTTAAATGTAGATGGCTGAAGAGGGGTATTTAAGCACAAATTATTATGCTAACTGGACTCTGGTTACCAGCTAAAATACCATGTCACACGAACAAATTGTGACTGGTTTCCTGCTCATTTCTGCTTAGCCCCTTAGCAGAAAAATTGTTCAGCAATATTTTCTGCTTAAGCAGCTCTCTCTATAAAATTGGGCCCTGGTCTGGTAAGGGTCTTTTCTATGGGGAAAATGTACTTTTGTATTGGAACCTTGAAGAGTGAGGGCACCACAACAAAAGCACAGGGCACCATAGCCCTATTAGGACTCTTCCTCTGTACACAGATACAGAGTCCTAATTATTAAAGGGACACGTTGGCTTCGGGTTGCGCTTTATTGGGCGTTTTTGGGCTATGACAAGCGTTTGATGTAAAATGATTACGGTTGGAAAGATGTTAAAAAAGTAGAATATAATGATCTACACAAACATGCCTTAGAAATGCTTCGCTTTTGCTAACTTTCTCGAAACAAAACGCTCCGCCATTTATGGGGGTCAAGATTTTGACTCCCATAAATGGCCGCCAAATTCACTAGTCTTATTTCCAGTCGCAGCCTTTGAACTATACGACTGAGCAATTATTAACCATTTTACGAACCCCATTTGTATCTATCTCTTCCTCCATGGTTACCAACAACAAAAAACAGTTCATGAACAAAAATAAAAGGGCCTACGTTGAATTAACTTTTTATAAATCTATCTAAGCAGCAAGTTCAGCCCACGTCCCGGGGCCGAGCGGCTGCCGTCCAGCGGGCCATCATCCTCCGCGGCCAGACCTCCCCAGACGCACTGAACTCCCCGTTCTTGCTCGTACGATGTAGGATTTTAGCGGGGCCAGTCTAGTAATGCGAATACTTTGTACACGAAAGAATGTCTAGTACCCGTTTTACTAATACTAATAGTGCATGTGATTCTGTAGTCGTGTGTCTCTTTTTGCCTCGGGCCTTTGCAGCAAAAAGACGAGATTATTTAATACCAACTAGCGAGTGGAGTTGAAACAAAACTACAGCTAGAGAATTCATCCTCTCATAAAACATCTGCTCAGACATGTCGGAGAGGCGTTTACCGTGTTTACCGCGTAAGTATAGTATGCAATTGCGAGTCACATATACCCCACAGTTCGTTTTTAGATACAAAATTACGGGGACTTTACTTCTCTGTCCTTTCTCTATGCTGTTTGCATGTACATGTAGAGTCACAGGGCAACAGGACAGTGGTGTCTATCTAATACTAGTCCATCGCCATAGGATAGATGTCACTTGTCTTATTTGCCAACATGATTCTTTCTTCGGGGAATACATGTTTATGTCTATTATGGGGATGTAATTCCTTGACCTTGGTCTTGGACGGTACTATTTGAGGTAGCTCCTGTTTACATTGCTCAGAATAATTTGACAGCAAAATTTACTGTGCGATGCATCTGAACAGGGAGCACATACTGCAAATGGTAGTTGGCAAGGAAAGCTAAAATAAAGTAATACTCTTGTCCACAAAAATGAAGCTTCCATAGGCCCTTTTCGAAACCACAGCTTCGGCTTTGGATTCGGCTTCAGACTCCGTCCTCTTGTCTAAATCCCTACGCAAAGCACGCTCAATATTGTCCAAACATCTGCGGGGCCAAGCTAGGCCGAGCTGAATCCAAAGCCAAAGCCGTGGTTTCAAAAAGGGCCATAGTCTAGAACTCTTTTTCAAAAATTACAAAACAAAATCAGAAACGGGGAACAATTTTATTATTTTGTAACATTTTTGTATTGATACTTGATTGCCAGGTCACAGTGAAAGTTGGGTGGTGATGTGATTATTGAAGCCGGTATGGACAAGAAAGAGTACACGTACATCAAAGAAGTTTTCCAAGCACGGTTAGATGACAACCAGCTTCTTCGCAGGACAGGAAAACTCTGCTAATTAGGCCTGGGCGACCAGTGAAAATTACTAATCGACTAGTCGCACCTCCATCCAATAGTTGCGACTACGACACTAGTCGCGACAATTTTTAATTATCACGATGCACTGTGGCAATGTGTGCCGCAAGCACAATATAGTCTAATTCAAGCGGAAAAGATTGAAGATTTGTGTCACTGATGTCTGACTGTGTTCTGTAAGTAAATTATGTTGTCATGAATAGTAATGAGCGACTAAATTGGTTCACCAAACAGGTAGACACAATTTTTTTTAAACTATTTTTGTAGCACGTTTAACCGGATAGTTGAAAACAATAGTCGCGACTCGACTAAGGATTCAATAGTTAGAGTCCGACACTAGTCGCCCAGGCTTACCGCTAATGGTGCAAGGATGGCTTCTACCCACAGCCGCCATCCCCCCCCCCCCCCTTAATACCACCACCACTACTACCAACAGAAGAACTTGTAGCAAAACACAAATCCAGATTTTCCACTTCTTAAATTTAATTTCCACAATTTGGCTACAAAAATGTCTGTACAGGTGTGCATAAGACATAAGGTCAGTGCATTATTAGCATTATTGGCAAGTTCTAGAGTTTGTATGTAATCAAATAGAATCTTTGTCACAAATTTATAGGAACTTTATAAAACAATATGGTCAATTTATTGAGACATGTTTTTACAATTCACAGCAGTACACGATGAATTTGCAAACATTAATTAAATTTGTCCTATGTCAAAGAACACTATAGTCCCATGCAGTATCCTTAGTAATAGTTGGTGTATCTCCTCAATATTTATGCATAAAATAATAAACCTGTGACAACTTGGGCTAAATTTGGCAATAAAAGCTGCAAGAAACAGTGAAAGAAAAACACCATTGCAGTATAGAAACAAGTCCATGTAGACTTTATCAAGTGAGTTTTATGATCACAAATTAGTAATTACCAACATCTAAGGTATAAAGTCCCTTTAGAGAGACCAATGCTTTAAATCGAGTGATTTGGTTGTAAAATGCATTGTATGGTTAGAAAGGATGTTTTAAAAGTAGAATAGAATGATCAACACAAGTATGACTTGAAATTGGGTGGTTTTCCTTTAAAACTTTTACTTATTCGAACTAACATGGTCTGCTAGTCAACAATATGACTAGTTCTAAAACATCATTCTGACCATGCATTTCATAACAGGCATGTGGTTTGAAATCAAAATACACAATTGCAAGGGTTAAGGTTAAAAAATTGAAATGGCACTGTGTTTATCAAACTTGTTGCATCTATGATCCATGTCTCTTTATTAATACAGAATAAAGATATTTCAGATAAATTTATTTGAATACAGATTGTTTATGTTTTTGCATTTTGTTGTTCTTGTGTGTTTTTTGTTACAAAATATCGAAATCTCAAATAATACAATAAATATGATTGTATAAACAATTGGCCATGTACTTCAAATTAAACTTAATCATATGTCGTTGTGATGAAAACAAACTCTGCTCACATCACATTCAATGATTTGTTGACATAAGTAATGTGCAAAAAAAAAAATAATAATAAGTTTAAGTATTGACATGTGTTAATTTAGGAATAAGAATCTAGTTGTTGACAGCGGGAAATATTGCCATTTGCATAAATCATGTGTAAATGAAAGTTGAAACTATCTGGAAATATACCTCTGATTTTACAAACACAGCAACCAGGTAGTGTTACTCTATTTCCAGTACCATTCTGACATGACACATGTTGTCTGTGAAGGCTGGCTGGGTGGCAAAGTCATTTGTTGTGTACATCATGCTGCCCTGGTGTACATGTCATTCCTGTTATGTCGTGCCAACTCTAATGGTGGTCCAGAACAAGGTGCCTCAAGATCTTTTCAAATATAAACACAAAAATTGTTGAAACAATTAACAAAATAAAAATTGGTTATTTGTACATGTATATGGAATATAAAACCCATGCACTTGATGTTGATTCATTAAAGTGACATTTTAGCAAATGCTACCTCCCTGCAGCCGATTTCACGAAACTTTAGGCAACTGCGCGAGTCCACTCGCGCAATTTTAATGGCGCAAGTTGCTCCATAAACGTTGCACAAGTGGACTTACGCAGTTGCGTAAAGTTTTGTGAAATCGGCTGCTGGTCAAAGACATGATGTTATTAGGATGTGGCTGTTCAGCGTGAAGTATTTTGGTAATGCAACGTTGGCTAAGGAGGCTGTTTACAAGTAACTACAATGAATGAAAGCTTAAATTTGTGTTTCCTTATTAAATGTTTGTTTACACATTTACTTTGTTTCCTTTTTTTTTGGGGGGGGGGACACAGATCAAAATATCATGTAACAAAACTGGACTGCTTTGACAGTACATGTGTATATTGTTATACATGCACATGCCATTGACGGTATGAAATAATCAGTCTCTTACTGCCAAGTTTGAGAAGTATTCATCCGGCCTTTGTTTGCAGCATGACCTGTCCTGTTGTGTTGGCATCTCCCTACAGTTGGTACAAACCCACCAGCTTGGCAAGAGCTTTGCGGAGGTGGATGATGTGGACTTGGAGGTGGTGGGTTTGATGAGGTCTCCAAGATGTTTACGCCAAGTCCTGGCATCTGCTCACATAGTACCTTCAACAAGAAATTGAAAACCATTGATATAACTTATTATATAAGTTCTCGAAAATTTTATTTTTTATTGTTTGAAAGGTCACACTTCTTTGAAAGAATTCGGGTTGACTTGGGTACGAGTTGACTTGGGTACAATATTTTGGGTAAACTGTTAAAAATATACAAAAAACATTTCATAAATCTGTACTATTTTTAAAATGTACTTCTACAATTTTTACAAAAGCCCTCCCCTTCCCAGCCAGATAAACGACTCTTTTAATTGTAGCATCAAAGTAAATTGGGGTAAATTATGCCAAGTCATTAGTACGCTGGGCACTCGATTCAAATCCCCACCCCCATCTATGCACCGAGTGAATAGATCTACAAATTAATTATATGTAAACTAGTCATAGTACATGTACATTATGTACTCTCACAACTCAGTGCTATGGCTGTGAATTTACGTGTCATGTCCACAATAATAACTAACAATAACATTGCATTGGGTATAAACAATCACGGTAGGCAGTTTCATCAAAATTTGAAGTTGCTCTGATCAAACTGATTTTGATTTCATGTTAAAGGGCATTACATGCCATTTAAAATGAGGGGTCTCCCAAGGTCTTGGGAATTTTAGAACAAAAGTTATTGCACAATTTATATCGTCAAATTTGACCCTTTTTGATGGAAAATATTGCAAGCACAATTTGTGACCATACATGAACATGTACGTGTATATGCGTATACACAGTATAGGTTTATTAACAGAATACTTTGGTTACTTGTTATAGAAACTTATTTTAAAAGTAGTTTTAAGGAGCTCGCTCCCTTTTGAGTTATGATGACATTGCGATTAGCAAGTGAGTAGACCTAATTAAATATTCAAAATGGCTGCCATTTTGTATTAAACAAGTACAGTTTTGTAACAATTCGCAGGTTTCATTTTGCGATGGCAAGTTTGCGTGAGTATAACAGTTTCATTTATTCTTACAAGTAAACAAATTAAATGTAAATGAAATCATTATTGTCATTACAAGCTACTTAAAATTTAAACGGCCTCCAAATTTCTAAAATGACTGCCAAATTGGCCGCAAAATGTACAAGCCTTTAAAAATGGCCGCCAAGTTTTAAAAAATGGCCGCCAATTTTAAAAAAGGGCTGTGATTTGAAAGGCTCAAAAGTAATTTAGTTATCAACACAAGATTTATCAATTCTTTTCTCCATTTTTTGTTCCAGATATTCTGTACGGACTGTTGAAGGTGTGCACTTCATACTAATGGTAGACATTGGACACAACAGTCGCTGCTTCCTCCAAAGTCTGTCACGTCAGATTGTTTTCCCATGTGTGGCAAAGTCTCCACATGAAGTTGAATTTCCGATTTGAAGGCTGCAAATTGTTAAATAAAAAAATATTAAAAATTATTGTAGTATGTGTTGTACTTGTGTTTCTAAATAAACAGACAGAGTAGAGAAAAAAGAAGTTAATGTACCTGCCAAAATCGAATACATTATACAATAAAATAACCCCCCCCCCCCCCCCTCAGTCTCAAAAAAAAAAAAAAAAAAAAATCTTCTACAAAATTATTATCTGGAAGATTTGTATTTTTTAAAGCATTTTGGTGCAAAAAATCGTTTAAGAATACCAACAGTGAAGAAAAGTTTCTCAATCATCCTGATATTCATCAATTCTGATCAGCACGATTCTAATTTACTGCATTATTTACCACTTCATTATATATCCCCTATTTACTATAATGGAATGGTCCACTTTGGAAAATTCGGCGTAAACCTTGAGCATAAACTTGGACTATTCCATTAATATGATGGGAAGC
Organism: Asterias rubens; assembly: GCF_902459465.1. Classification (NCBI taxonomy): domain Eukaryota; kingdom Metazoa; phylum Echinodermata; class Asteroidea; order Forcipulatida; family Asteriidae; genus Asterias; species Asterias rubens. Next base: position 29,360 of record NW_022985735.1, read on the forward strand.
CTTAAATGATATTTTAAAATTGTTTACTAAAATGTATCTCTAAATTTCACATAAAAATGTTTAAATTACGTAAACAAATCTTTAAAAATAAGTTTAGTCTTGTTCTTAATCATTTAAATGCTGAAATAAAGAAATTCTACTTACCCTGATTGACGCCGGATTCGTCCAGTTTTCCGCGGTGTTTTCGTCCCCGACCGCACACACCGGGCATCGTCGGGGCCCAAAATTTCAACCTGGGACACTTTTCACACAGCAGTGATTGATGTATCTAGGAAAACAAACCTATGGTGCATCTGTTTCTTTAGGTTTCAAGCTACGTCGAGACCATCCACTGCATCGTTTTTTATGTCAAAGTTGGGCAACCAAAACTGACGCGATCGGCAGAAAAATGCAGTTTTAACCAAGCCTGTAAGTCTTGAAAAAACTTTCATCATCGGGATTTTTTTTCGTAGACAACGGCAATATTTATGAATGAAACCAAGATGGCCTCCACCAGCTGATAACCGGTTCACATTCTGCAGAAAACAAGATCAATCCGCAGACACCCTGCAGAAAGCTATCGGCGAGTTTCAGGTTGCATGTTTGCGAGTTCCCGGATGTGAGTACTTCGGTCACAAAAACGCTACGCCAAAAAGCATATCGCGAAGCGCGCCACCAGCGGCGGCTCGCTTGATACTGCCTAATCACGGTCCGTTCTCTCTCTCTCGTCGGCTAGTCCATGTCCCACTACATTATTCTTACCCTGATTGGCGAGGTGTCCTTTCCTTCTTTTTGGACGTGTCTTCAATCATCCATTTTGACAGCAAAATGACAGCAAAATGGTGTGTTTACATTTCACACACATCGTATGGTAGAGAACGGTTTATTACCTCGTGTTCTTCTGGTAGGTTTACCAGGCCATTGGCTACGGCGCCAGCCTAACTGCTGTGCATCGCGCATAAACGGACGATCGTTTTGACGGATTGAAAAACGTATATATTTCGCGGGCCATGTTTCGGGGTCAGAGGTCAGTGTTTGTTTTTTTTAATTACCATTCACTAATTACAACACATTAAATGTGTTTTATTGCAAGAACAACTCTTAATAAGTATAAGGAACACCCTCAAACGTGAAATTTTGTGAAATCTGAAGGCAACGTGTTCCTTTAAGGCCCGTTTCTGGGGCGGAAAATTTTCAAAGCTTCATAACTAAAAATCTTACCTGCAACAAGCCATTTATTTCAACAGATTTACATTCCATTGCGGCATATTTCATATCGAATGAAAAAGTGGTGGCACCATACGGAAACTTTTATGTATAGTGCCAGTGCAACTGCCACAACTTGTGCCAGCACTTATTAAATTTTACCCTCATGATAATTTTCCGCATGTCGCCACCAATTTATCTAGCGTTAACTAACTCCAAAACCACTGAATTGTTTTCTTACCTGAGAAGAAGGGTTACCACATATATGATATGGAAACGTTTCCGTATAAACCTTGTTTTCATCAATTACAACGAGTTAAAGTTCCGTCTCCACCGCTAGCGATAAATCCTTTACTTCAGTGCTTGGTCAGCCTTTTCGAATTGGCGCGAAATTGCTATTTGTAAATGAACGTTGAGGGAGACAAACAAGTAAGTCGGTCGTCGAAGAACTAAGTCTTGTCGGTCAGTACAGTCTACCCGCAGGAGTACACTAATCTCCTTTGTTATTTATCTGCAGGGATATGCATCGTTTGTTCATGCGTGACCTCTATCATGTGTATACTAATTAGTCAAAAGGGCTTGTGGAATTCGGTCATTTTCAGCCTTTTCTGAAAAGTCTCAACCAAAATATTTAAATGTACCAGTAAATTGAAACGAAGAGCATATCTGTCGTCATGTATAAAAACAAGCGGTTCAACTCAAACGCAACAAGATATTTGTTCATACAACACGACAGATATGCTCTCCATTTCAGTGTACTTCTACATTATTTATGTCAATACTTTTCAGATAAGGCCGAAAAAGACTGAATTTCAGAAGCCCTTTGGACTAATTAGTATTCAAACCGAGGTCACGCATGAAAAATCACGCCAACTCGCGCAGAAAAATCACAAAGGAGACTTATTAATGTACTGCGGGTAGACTGCGGTGCCTCTTTGCTTCTGTTGGTTTGACCCCGGCCCAATTTCTTGAAGCAGCTGATAAGCACAAAAAGTAGCCAAGCACAAACAAATAAGCTTACTAGACAAGGTTACCAGCTAAAATTGTATGCCAAAGACGTGTACAATTTGTGACAAGTACTGACCCTGTTCAGTTTTGCTAAGCAGTAAATTTTGAAGCAATATTATTTTCTGCTTAATCAGCTCTATGAATAAGCACATCATAAATAAAATCTTTGACATTGTATTTATTCATCATTATTGATTAAAACTTCATCAAATCCATGGCCACAATTAATTCAAAAGCAAATAAAAAATGGTGTATTGTGGTTTGAAATGGATTTGATACTTTGTAGACTGCAGGTATACCTTCAGGAATGCTGGTCATCATCTCGCCACCCAGCAAGCTCGCCACCGCCCCCTGCAAAGTCTCCCCCTAACCGGCTCATCGCACGGGTCGTTACAAGTTGCCCCCTGACAATGTCGCCCCAAACAATGTCGCCCCCTGGCAAAGTCTCCCCAGAAAATAAGTAAGGATTCTTGCGGTAGTACAATGTGTACTCAATTAATATTGTATTGGAAAGAATATAAAGTAGAGCCTACTGACAATGTCGCCCCCGGCCAATGTCGCCCCCTTACGAAGTCGCCCCCAGAAAATAATTAACTGTTACTATGGTGGATACTTTGTGGAAATTAAATATTCTTTCGGTAATGGCTTAATTATTGTATTGGAAAGAATATAAGTTAAAGTCTGCTTGAGGAAAAAAGTCATCAATAATAATAAACTCCATGCACAAAGTTCAAATTTTTGGTAAATGATTTTATTAACGTCGCTCAATTTAAATTTTAACACCAAACAAATACTTAATCTGTTTTGGTTTTTTTAACAAATAATATTAATAGGCTAAATAGCAATTACTGAATTCCATATGTAACATTTTACAACAAATCGTAGACTAACTGTTTCTATAGTGGATACTTGGTGGAAAGCTTAATAATGAGTTTCTAAGTGCAAAACTAAAATAACAATGAGAATGATTTTTGGACATTATCTCAGAAGTTAATAATAATCACCGTTTAAAAAAGACATCTTTCTAAAGCATAATTCAGGTGAACTGAAACAAAATGTTAGAAAATGAACTTTCCTTTGCAGTTTGTGTAAGAAAATTTCTACTATTTATTATAGGGGAATTTTACTTGTATCTTATCATACCTCTTTTTTAAATATAATGATAGCCCAAACATATTTTTATGGTTCTTAATTTTTATGAAATATTTCTCATTATAAGTATTGCTTTACTTGATTGGCTTCGCCTCGGATTCCATTTCCCCCCTCGGGTGTACAAAACGCCATGGAACCGTCACAGCTTGCAACAACTGTATAATGTACCCAATTCAATTAGAAGGTCAGGCTCAGTACACAAATCAAAATTTGTCTTGGTAAAAATTCATCACAACTCAATTTTCAACAATAATATTATTTATTAAAACCTTTAAGAAACACATTGCTTTTATATTTGGCTCTTTGGACTGTGAAGTGTTTGTGGACATAAATCTAATTGGGAAACATGTTTTACAATTATCATTCACACTATTTGCCTCAAAACTGCAAAGTTTTCAATTTACTTTGTGAACTAAAATGTCTGCTAATTTGAGGAGTCCAGAATAATCTTCAACAAAATGGCAGACTGTACTGTTAGCTCAAGAAAGGTATAACAAGAAAACCAAACAATTTTAAGGTATATTTATGTGTGGGTCATTTTTTTTCAAAAATCGAAAAATCTTTCCAACCATGTAGGCCTATTCTTTCCATAGCAAGAACTTCCTATAGCACAAAACACCAAACCCAAATGCAACATGTCCCTTTAAGCATGTGAGGTAATTCAACATTAAAAAGTCAGGCTCAGTACTTATTATCAAACCTTGTTGAAAATTCATCACATCTCAAATTTCGATCACATTGTCATCAAAACCTTCTCCAAGAGAAACATTGCTGTTAGATTTAACGCTTTGGACTATGACATTATTTGTTACATGTACATGGGCAATTATATCCACACTAATGGGCAAAAAAGTGCGACATGGAAAGGGAATGTTGGATAGTCACAAAATTAAGTTTGTTGTCATGTATTTTGGTCTGTGTACATTCAGAAGCAGATGAGGATTGTGGTTAACAAAAAAAGATGCCTGTCTTACAAAGTTATCCCTTTTGTCCATTATCGTGGAATTGCCCACATGTATGATATGAATATGGGCCCAGTTAAATAAAGCATAAAAGCAAAACAACCTGCTCAGCACAGAAAAGTATTGCTTAACAGAAACAGGTTTCCACCCAAAATAACATAGCAAATAAATTTGTCAAGAGGTGTTTTCTGCATGCCTAACAGCTTTATGAAATAGGGCCTTGGTTGGAAACATGTTTTGGAAGTAGTGTATAATTATCAACACTAAAAGGTGCCTCAAATCTGTGTGGTTTTCCTTATACTTTGTGTTTTGTGGAGTCAAAAATTCTTTTTACTTTGTGAACTAAAATAGTCCGCCATTTTTAGGAGTCCATAATTTGCTTCAACAGAATGACAGACTATGTTACTTAAAGAGAGTATAAAAAGAAAACCAAACAATTTCCAGGTACATGTTTATCTGTGTGGATCATTTATTTATTTATTTTAAAACATATTTTCAACCATATCCATTTCACAGCAAGCAATTTCTAAAGCCCAAAACAGTAACACCCAACTCGAAAGCGACGTGTCCCCTTTAGGCATGTGGGATAATTCAACAATAAAAAGTCGTACTCGGTACTTTTTATCAAACCTTGTTGAAAATTCATCACATCTCAAATTTCAACAATTTCAATCACATAGTCATCAAAACCTTCTTCAAGAGACACATTGCTTTTAGATTTGTGTGTAATTATCAACACCAAGGTGCCTCAAAACTGTGTGGTTTTCCTTTTACTTTGTGTTTTGTGGAGTCAAAAATTCCATAATACTTATACTGTGCACTAAAATAGTCTGCCATTTTGAGGAGTCATGAATTTGCTTCAACAAAAATGGCAGGTTGTGTTATAGTTCAAGAGGGTTACAAGAAAATACAAACGATTTCCAGGTATATTTTTGTGGAAAATTATTTTCTAATTTCAATCATATTGTCAGCAATTTCACGAAGGGCCAAAAAAGCAGCAAAATTTGTCTTTTTCGAGAAAACCACATTTTAAGTTTAGCTAGTTTTGAAACTACTAGTTGGTAGACTATTCAAAATTTAATCATGGAATTTTTTACATGTCAGGGAAGAAGTGATCCTAAAAACTGTGAGGTTTTCCAAATACTTTGTGAACTATGATGGTCTGCCATTTTGGGGAGTCAAACTACTGCTTCAACAAAATGGCAGATCATGTTAGTTCAAGACGGCCAAGGAAAACTAAACAATTTCCAGGTGTATTTGTGTGGATCATTATTTTCTAAATTTAAAACATCTTTGGATGACAGTAATTTAAGAGCGGCATATAGGGTAGAGACATGGGCCTTCGGTGATACATGTAGATGCTCATCCATGACTGCACAGAGATTTCTGGCTTTCGTTGAGTGGTTTCACATCACCAACCGTGATGGAAATGACTGGAAGTGGCTGTTGTGAAAATCTTGATGTAAAATGAAGAACCAATGCTTTGCAGCATTAAGCATCATTTTGTTTGCAGTGGCTCTTTGGTGAATGTCCTTGATGCATGCATTGAGTTTCATTAGTACAGTGTTGCAGTCTGGCATAAACATGTGTCCGTGGTCGCCTCATGCTCACATTGTAATGGGGCCGCATTCCTGGAGTCACCCTCCTCATCACCTGTTCTCTTTCAATCTCTCCCAATGTGGAGAAGATGTTATCAAAGTACTGCAAGATAATAAAAAAATCAAAGAAAAACAAATAACTAGTAGAAATAATTATTGGTTACCTCACCTCTGTAGGTAATCAAGACTTTCCACCCCCTCAGCTTTATTATGGAAACATAATGAACTTACTTCTGTTTTGTGTTTTAAAAAAAAGGTATGAGTTCACTCTTAATCGCAAAACCTTGGCCAAGGCTAAGGGTGATAATCTAATACTAATAATTTACCATTCGGACAACCTCTCATTGAGCCAAATACAGTGATGGCAACCTGCTCCATCATTTGTAAATTAAGGACAAAAGGTCTGGAATCCGGAATTACACAATATCCCCCAGAAAGGGAGATTAAAGTACCCTCCATATTTTTTCATGAGGGATTCAAAGCATCGCATGGTATAGGTGCCTGCCTAGCCTGTGCATGCAGCACAATAGATTTCCCGGTTCAAATAATATGGCCAACTGACCATAAAAAAAATGGATACTCTGAGTTGTTCCGGGCGTTTGTAAGTTGGCCAACATAAGCTAGTTTGAATAAGATTTTACTTTTTTTTGTATACACCATCAGACATGGTTAAAATAACGAGAATGTATGGACCAAATTGCACAGTTTTCGCATGGGGCACTTTCGTAATATTTTCAGGATCTACATGCAGATTTGACATGGTTGTTCTGATGCAATTAACTTTGATCAAAGGTTTTATATAAACACCATCAAAATACCTTCCCTATAGCATCTGCACTCAGGCCTGGAATAACATGCTTGCTACGGAGACCATCGATCTCCATTGCCCCATGTATTGGCCTTGGTGCCTTCAAAAGTTTCCCACTGAAGTGCCCTTTGCAAAATGCAAATGACCTTGCCCTTCCAACATGAAATTCCAGGCCTGCTCATGAGTCGGTCTACACTGCTGCCCCTTTCAATGTTCGATTTATCTTTTACATAAGGATTTGTTGTGATAATAATTCTGAGCAGTATTACCTGAGCATCCCTTGTCGCTAGGCAACATCTGAGCAGAACACAAACAACTAAAGAGGTTTTCCATCATCTCATTTTCTTATGTGCTTGTCTTGTCATTTCTCTTTTAGACCTGTAAAGAAAACAATTTTGGGTTGAAAAACAAAATTGACTAGAGTGGGACTCGAACTAACCACCTCCAGATTAACGTGTAGACCATTGTTATAAAATGCATATTGTTGGAAAGATGTTATAAAATTAGAATACAATGATCCACACATATTTGCGTCGAAGTTGCATGGTTTTCCTTTTACTTTGTGAACTTACACGGTCGGCCATTTATGGGAGTCCAAAATTTGACTCCCATAAATGGCCGATGATGTTTGTCCACAAGGTCTTAAGAAAACTACGAAATTTCGAGGCAACTTTGTGTGGATCATTATATTCTACTTTTAAAACATCTTTCTGATCAATGCATTTTATAACAAACGGTTACAACACTTTTCAAAAACCAGCTCGACCGATCCAAGGCAACGTGCTCCTTTAATCCATTTATTAAACACATTTATGTTTAAAGTACATGGGTGTCAAATTGCCTGTGTTTCGATGCAAAACATTTCAAATGAATCATGCTTTTATATGATGACCTAAAACTGTATGCAATTAGCATTCCGCAAGATCAAAAAACATTGAGAGGGGACCAGTAGCTCTATCTTGATGCATCTTTTTACAGTACGCTCTGTATAGTCTTCACCATAAGATGGATCAATCACAGGATTAACTTAAAAAAGCAATATAGGATATTTCAAAGTTACACTTCAAGAGGTGTGTTTTGGCGACAGTAACCAATACAAATTTTGATTATTGGCCTGTGATTAACCGTTGGCTAATTCAACCAAAAAAATTATTGGTTACAACCGCCAAAACGCACCGCTGGGGTTATGATCGCACGAGGCATTCTGATAAAGAAAAACAGTGAAATCATTCAATTGGTGACAATGAAACACCCTGAATATATTCATGCATACCTACAGACATTATTGGTTGGCACACACCATAAAGTAGGCAGTCGCAGAAACGTGGCCATAACATGCCACAACAAAATCATTAAAATGAAAACTGTTTTAATTCTGGACGCAAATCTCAAATACAGGAGTTCAGTAAAACTTTGTTGTTAGCGGTACTGGGCCAAATTTCATGGCTCTACTTACTGCAGAATTCTGTGCTAACGATCACGAATCTCTGCTTACGAGCAAGCGCCGAGTTTCTGCCCTAGCCTTGTAAGTGTAGAATGCCTAGTAACAGGGAGTACGCACGCGCAGAAGCCAAAATTCACCGCTAACCCGTGAAATACGCGTGTCGTAACCTCCGTAACCTTGATTCTGTCCTTACGGTAAGCAGAGCCATAAAATTGGGCCCTGTCGTAAGCTAATTTATTTAAAGATAGAATAACAACAAACTTGACTGCAACTTACCATGTGTGTATTGCAGGATGATGGCATATTTCACTAATTTCAGTAAAGCTTCTATGGCACTTTATGTACGCGTGTCTCTTCAGCAGCCATTTCAGGTGAGGCCTTGCTGGTGGGCTGCCTCCCCACACATCTTCCTGCACATCTCAGAGTGTCATCTTCTCAAGGATTCCTACCAGTAAAACAAAAAAAATATTGGGATTGAGCAAAGAAAAAAATGCCCAGTCTGTTTACCTTGAGGTTTATTATTTGATAAGTAAAATAAATAAAGAATACAACACATGATAAAACAACTTATTGACCCAAACGACATGATGTCATAATAATATTTGTAGTTAGTTCTTATATAGAGCACATTTCACAATAACCCTCTCAAGGCGCTTTACATTATTGCATTGGTCAATTGGCCATAACATTCTTTTAATCTGTCTCAGCTCCCTTGGGAGTATACAACCTGGGCAACCCTATGCTCCAAGGGCTTTTCATACACAGTATCAACCTGTACCCTAGCTGGTACCCACTTATAGTGTCCTGACCGGAATTTGAATACACACTCCGATGACCTAACCACCAGAACTTAAATTGGATGATCAAGAAAATCTTTGTTGCGTCATTTTGAGAGTGTTGTACAATGAATTCTTCCATGATTGTGCAGTTAGTGAACATATTAGGTGACACTCAATCCATTAAACAGATTTTTAAATGCCTACCATAAAATTCATATGCAATTTTACTCCCATAATGGCAAATGCTGCAATCAGCAGCCTTAAATGACAATGATGCAGTGGGTCAAATACTCATTTTCATTACTAAAATTAGTTGAAATTTTTGGCAATCTCAAATATTAGTAAAATGTTTTTCAAGTAACAGAGCCTTATCCCAAGCCCAAGCGGGTTGCTGGCAAAAAATTAATGCCCACATAAAAACATTCTGACTTTCTAAAACAGATACTTTCTTCCTATTCAAGGTATTAAACCTGCCTTGCTAACACAAAAAATAAACTTGGAAGGGGGTGGGGGGACATCAAACCTTTTTCAATTCTTCTTCCTCAAGCCGCAACCTCTCATCTGCCTCTCGCTTTTTTCTCTCCGACTCTTTTTTACTCATCTCTAAGACTTTTTGGGTCTCGTCATCGTCTGAGTCTGTGTTACTTTCCAGGAGAATGGTTTGCCTTGGTTGTTTACTGCCACAAAAAGTGAGGAGAAAAAAAATCAATTAACAAATTGTCACATGTTTTGTTCTCAATTTATATTTGGTTTACCGTAACACCATGTGTATAATCTACTTACTGGTTACATGATTACATTAAGTTGAGAACTTGTTTTGCTATATATTCTACTATCGCAATTGTTTGCATATTGTCAGGTAAGGGTTGAAAACAAATATATTAACCTCCACTATATACATATTTAACCTATTTATCATTTACAAAGCGGCAATAAATTCACCAACAGTGACACCACAGGCCAAAAACAAAAATCGGATATAGTATAAAGGTATTAAAAGTGAAGAAAACTTAATAAGCAGTGGTATCAATGTAATAAGACGTCTAACCTTACACTCTAACTAGGCCTAATTGGGGGATAATGATGTAAAAGCTCCTATTCTAATCTAATTGATGAGCTAATACACCCAAACTATAGTATCAATAATAATACGAGACATTTATATGGCAACATTTGCGCAACTCAAAACATAAAACAATAAACAAATATACACAAAGCAATTGTTACAATAGAAAGCAAACTACGTATACGAGTCTCAAAACAACATTGATAAAGAGGCACAAGACATACCAACCGTCGATTTCACAAAACACTTCCTAACTTAAGACTAATCCTAGGACTTAGGACGAGTCCCAAACCTGCACTGTAGCATGCAGACCTTTACATTTATCCTAAGTTAGGACGAGTTTCGTACTAACTCGAGATAAGACGAGTCCTAACTCTTTGTGAAATCAACCCCAGGCATGTTAGTATTAACTATCCATGACAAAAATGAGGAAAAGAGAAAACCAGGCAAGAAAAACAGAAGAAAAGATAATATTCCTGTACTTTTGTACACAGAAAGTGAAATAAAAAGGAGGAAAATCAAAACCCAAAAAGAGGAAGTCATCTGAAAGGACAAAACTTAAACATATAACAAGTCTGCAATGGGTTTTGAATTATAAAAATCATCTGGAAGATAACAATGAATGAAAAATGCATACATGTTTCAATATGAGGGTGACAGATAAAAACAAACAAAACTTAGTCTGCAATGGGTTTTGAATTACAAAAAATCATCTGGAAGATAACAATGAATGAAAAATGCATACATGTTTCAATATGAGGGTGACAGATAAAAACATCCATTTAAATAGTATTGAGGGAAAAATATGTTTATAAATTTACAAACCAAAATAAGAAACATTTCATAAACAAGAAATCAAATGACATGTGACAGGCATTTTACATGTACATAAATTAATGCCTTATCAACGTTCAACAATATTCAAACAAAAGTATACAATATGAACAACGATCAATTAAAACCACAATTTTAAGTCTTGTAATGTACATGTATAATATCAAATAATAAACCACAAGGGAAACCGATCAGGTAAATTTTTTAATGATTCCGGGAGCAGGATTTGAACCAACGAACTCCAAATTAACGTGCCAGCACTCAAGGCCTTATACTTCACGAAAGGTAACGAGGGCGATTGCCCCTCTGGTCATTGCCTTTGAAATGCTCCAGTAATTTACAATTTCCACATAAGGTGCACCATTACCAAGGGAAAAATGCCTTGGTTCCGGTGCCCTTTCACAAACAAAGCATACAGGCCTGCTAACCCTGTGTTGGCGGGCTCTCCATTTTGTCAATATCTTAGTTCAGGGTGCCATGTATTATTGTTTCTACTATATTACCTTCCAGTATGCACTAATAATCCAATCAAACCAGAGTGTGATATCAGGCGATAACCCAATCACAGTTTTCATATTGCACTCTGAGTATTGTGAGTGTCAATGTATCACGCTTCGCATACGGTCAGTGCAAAAGTTACATTCTGAACTTTGCATGGCAACACCAAAAACAAAAACCCAACCTAACCTCATTGACTTGATTAGGCTGGTAGATAAATAGTTATTGAGTGACATGAAATCACATCGATGATGAGAAAATATTTAAGTACCTGTTGTCGTCATAGTTCAGCCTCTTCCTTGAGGGCGCAAAACTGAAGCGCGAGGGCTTAAACGACTCGCTCCTTGCAGACCAATTAGATTCCCTCGTCGACGGGGCTGTGAGGGACAACCTTCGAGTTCTCTCGGCATTGAGTTGTTGTGGCCTTGGAGATGACGTCCCGTTGACTAATGACTTTGGGAGAGAGGTTGGACTCTGGGTTTCCTTGGTGCAGTGGTAGTGGACGGACAAGTACCTGGGTATGAGGATGCGGCGACGGAGCTTGGAGTACTGGAAGGCGTCAGGCGTCAAATTTGTAGCGCTTAAGATGAATGATAATTACCCTGAAAGAACAAGATAAATTGCCCCACTATCAAGTCCAGAAAACTCATTTGGTTTGACAGGTCGGACAGAGGTGATGAATGATCAAATAATCAAACAAGGACAGGAGAATACATGTTGGGAAAATGTTTTCTGTAAGCTGATTGGTTTGCTCTGCGATTTATTGGAAAACAATCAGTCACCACTTATAATTTATAACGGTTGCAGAAATTAAGAATGACTCGAGACATAGTTTATGCGATCTTCAGTGTCCGCTTGTAAGGTTGCGGTTTTTGGAAAGGCGAGAATGAAAGACATAACATGTCTGATTGAAAACCATTGGACCAATTTGCATTCGAAAGCTTTGTAAGTGACAATGATGAATTTAAACAGGTTTACGAAGACAAATTTATCAATTCTTTAGAAAAAAAAAGTGAAAATGAAAGACAGCACTACCTTTGATTGAGCACCATTGGACCAATTTGCCATCAAAAGCTTTGCAATTGATGATAAATTGAAAAAGGTTTTCTGAAGACAACTCTTATACCAATTTATCATTACTATTGACAACATGAAATTCTCAGCAAGGAGGAAAATGAAGGAAAAAAAAACAGGGTTTGCTGTTCTGTTACTTCGATTACCTAGGATTATACTAGGATAATTGCACAGTGGTAACAGTTGGTGAAAAAAAAACAGTACACAGATGGACATCAGGGCATGAAAAAACATGCACAAACACCAATGAACAAAGGTATTTAAAAAGGCAAGACATATATATACATAAATCCTCAATCTAGGTACAAAATAGGGCTACTATAACCCAATATAAAAACAATATTTTGTAAATGACAAAAATAAATAATTCTTCAATATTATCAATCTTTAAAGACACTGGCACACATTTGGGTTTTGTCCATTAAATGCTGATTTATAGGCAAAATTATAAAGAAATATACATTATAAGTCACATGTAAAAGTTCAGCTGAATGCACTGCCTAGTTGTTAAGAAAACAGCAACAAACAGCTTCCAATACAGCATCACAAAAAACACATCCCAACAAAAACTTCTATTACCTTGGTAGCTTAGTGAACTTATGCGTGACTATAGCCTGCTTGCAGTCACATTCTCCGCAGGCATACTATAACCCTCCTCTCTGAAGAACTGCTCCAGCGCCGTCTGGATCGACCCAATCGGGTTAGAATGACTGAAACATGGACAAATTATAACAATCATTAATAGGAGTCCCTAACCACCGGTTCTTTTCGGAACCAACACTAGTCACATAGAGATATTCACATGTTGTCACCGCAAACCTCTCTAAGTTAGGCCACGTTCGAATTGGCGACTTCGGCTACAGCTACGGCCATTCTTCAACACTGACAGACGCGCTGATCTAGCCGTAGCTGTAGCCAAAGTCGCCAATTTGGACACGGCATTATACCTCAACCTGGATCGACCCGATAGCGTTAGAAATACTGAAATATGGAAAAGTTTAAAACAATTGATACAAATATTGAATTGTGACAAGTAACATTTTAAAATTGAAAAAGTATGGCAATGAATTTACTTTTATAGAGAAGGAAACTTCTCCAAAAATCACATTATTTTTGTTTCCTTTTGGTTTTATTAAAACAAGTCCGGTAACAATTATTAAGTTTACAAAAAGTGACATCAAGAGTTTATGATGTATATTAGAATAATTTAAAAATAAAACATTAGTCATTAACAATTAAAAATTATAGAAAACGTGATAGATAAGATATATAAATGCATTCGCTAACACAGAATTATTGAGGTGCAGTCGAGTCTGAGTGAAGTCCAGTCTACCTTGTCATGTGGGGAAAAAAATTCTGACATTTGAGAACTTTGAGGAAGAGCCGAAAATAATCCAAAAAGGAGAACATTCTCAATACATGTACAGATTACAATAGATATTGCCTTGGATCTCGTGCTTAAAAAGACATTCAAAATACACAATATATTGTTCAAAATTAGGGAATACATTATGACATTAACAAGATCTCCTGTACTGTTTTTAACACTCCAGTAACATAGCACACAATTATAAAAATACAATGCACAATACAGGACACAATAAAACAGTCACTTAAAGACTAAAGGAAACAAATGTCAGCACAATTCACCCGCACTAGAAGCAGCCCAACAAATCACATCGTCTCAGGAATAAAATAAAGGTTTATATACAAGATACGAGAGTATCTTATATACAAGTCTTCTAGAATAATATCATAGCATAAAATCAGAACCCTCCCAACTGAATGTTATGTGGCCACAAAACGGGGAGGAATACAAAACGGAAAAAATATTTTAGAACTTTGTTGAGCCAGAGCCGAAAGTAAAAAAAAAAAAGAGTATTCTCAAGAGAGAAAAAATAATTGCCAAACCTCCTTCTGGGCATGTCCAGCGAGAGATCGTAGAGTGCATGACTTCAAATTCAAAGTTCTTGACAATCGGGCAGTCGTGCGGATAGCGAAACCTCAGTTTAATTTTATCATCATCCGTCCCTGGGGTCTCGTCCATGGGGGAGTTTAGCGCCCTCTTGTTGGCCCTTTCGGTGTCGTCTTTGAGTTGATCCAGGCACTGACAGAGGAACTCTTGCGCATCCTAGAAATGCAGAGGTTTAAAGACAATGGACACTATTGGTAATTGTCAAAGACCAGTCTTCTCACTTGGTGTATCTCAACAAATGGATAAAATAACAAACCTGCGAAAATTTGAGCTTGATTGGTCGTCGGAGTTGCGAGATAACTATGAAAGAACAAAACACCCCTGCCATACGTAGTTGTGTGCTTTCAGATGCTTGATTTCAAGACCTCAAATTCTAAACTTGAGGTCTCGAAATCAAATTCGTGGAAAATTACTTCTTTCCTCGAAAACTACGTCACTTCAAAGGGAGCCGTTTCTCACAATGTTTTATACTATCAACCTCTCCCCATTACTCTTTAGCAAGTGAGGTTATATGCTGATAATTATTTGGAGTAATTACCAATAGTGTCCACTGCCTTTAAGAGTTAGTTGGATTACTTTGTTGTAGTGCATTTCCTTTTGACAATATTCTATTGTCACGCAGAAGTTTTGAGGCAGTTAAGTATGGCACCACTGCTCATTTAACAACAATATGGCAAGATGCATTTCGCAAATACCACTGCGCAAGCGCAGACTGTTGAATGAGGTGCATTGTGGGATAGATATGGATAAAATTTGATCACCAGCTAGACCACTATGCACCTAATTCCAAGCTTTACGCACGCACCCCAGTATTTGCGAAAAGGTGTTTTACTCTGATATTCGTATCGACACTCCGGCAACCAATGTACTCTGAGATATTAAAGGAACACGTTGCCTTCAGATTTCACAAAATTTCACGTTTGAGGGTGTTCCTTATACTTATTAAGAGTTGTTCTTGCAATAAAACACATTTAATGTGTTGTAATTAGTGAATGGTAATTAAAAAAAACAAAAACTGACCTCTGACCCCGAAACATGGCCCGCGAAATATATACGTTTTTCAAGCCGTCAAAACGATCGTCCGTTTATGCGCGATGCACAGCAGTTAGGCTGGCGCCGTAGCCAATGGCCTGGTAAACCTACCAGAAGAACACGAGGTAATATACCGTTCTCTACCATACGATGTGTGTGAAATGTAAACACACCATTTTGCTGTCATTTTGCTGTCAAAATGGATCGCCGAAAAACACAGATTCAGCTCATTGCTCTACGCAAAGAGATGATTGAAGACACGTCCAAAAAGAAGGAAAGGACACCTCGCCAATCAGGGTAAGAATAATGTAGTGGGACATGGACTAGCCGACGAGAGAGAGAGAACGGACCGTGATTGTTTATACCCAATGCAATGTTATTGTTAGTTATTATTGTGGACATGACACGTAAATTCACAGCCATGAGACAGCCGCAGCACTGAGTTGTGAGAGTACATAATGTACATGTACTAGGACTAGTTTACATATAATTAATTTGTAGATCTATTCACTCGGTGCATAGATGGGGGTGGGGATTTGAATCGAGTGCCCAGCGTACTAATGACTTGGCATAATTTACCCCAATTTACTTTGATGCTACAATTAAAAGAGTCGTTTATCTGGCTGGGAAGGGGAGGGCTTTTGTAAAAATTGTAGAAGTACATTTTAAAAATAGTACAGATTTATGAAATGTTTTTTGTATATTTTTAACAGTTTACCCAAAATATTGTACCCAAGTCAACTCGTACCCAAGTCAACCCGAATTCTTTCAAAGAAGTGTGACCTTTCAAACAATAAAAAATAAAATTTTCGAGAACTAATATTTAAATAAGTTATATCAATGGTTTTCAATTTCTTGTTGAAGGTACTATGTGAGCAGATGCCAGGACTTGGCGTAAACATCTTGGAGACCTCATCAAACCCACCATCTCCAAGTCCACATCATCCACCTCCGCAAAGCTCTTGCCAAGCTGGTGGGTTTGTACCAACTGTAGGGAGATGCCAACACAACAGGACAGGTCATGCTGCAAACAAAGGCCGGATGAATACTTCTCAAACTTGGCAGTAAGAGACTGATTATTTCATACCGTCAATGGCATGTGCATGTATAACAATATACACATGTACTGTCAAAGCAGTCCAGTTTTGTTACATGATATTTTGATCTGTGTCCCCCCCCCCAAAAAAAAAAAAGGAAACAAAGTAAATGTGTAAACAAACATTTAATAAGGAAACACAAATTTAAGCTTTCATTCATTGTAGTTACTTGTAAACAGCCTCCTTAGCCAACGTTGCATTACCAAAATACTTCACGCTGAACAGCCACATCCTAATAACATCATGTCTTTGACCAGCAGCCGATTTCACAAAACTTTACGCAACTGCGTAAGTCCACTTGTGCAACGTTTATGGAGCAACTTGCGCCATTAAAATTGCGCAAGTGGACTCGCGCAGTTGCCTAAAGTTTCGTGAAATCGGCTGCAGGGAGGTAGCATTTGCTAAAATGTCACTTTAATGAATCAACATCAAGTGCATGGGTTTTATATTCCATATACATGTACAAATAACCAATTTTTATTTTGTTAATTGTTTCAACAATTTTTGTGTTTATATTTGAAAAGATCTTGAGGCACCTTGTTCTGGACCACCATTAGAGTTGGCACGACATCACAGGAATGACATGTACACCAGGGCAGCATGATGTACACAACAAATGACTTTGCCACCCAGCCAGCCTTCACAGACAACATGTGTCATGTCAGAATGGTACTGGAAATAGAGTAACACTACCTGGTTGCTGTGTTTGTAAAATCAGGGGTATATTTCCAGATAGTTTCAACTTTCATTTACACATGATTTATGCAAAACAGGTTTAACAAATGGCAATATTTCCCGCTGTCAACAAGTAGATTCTTATTCCTAAATTAACACATGTCAATACTTAAACTTATTATTTTTTTTTTTGCACATTACTTATGTCAACAAATCATTGAATGTGATGTGAGCAGAGTTTGTTTTCATCACAACGACATATGATTAAGTTTAATTTGAAGTACATGGCCAATTGTTTATACAATCATATTTATTGTATTATTTGAGATTTCGATATTTTGTAACAAAAAACACACAAGAACAACAAAATGCAAAAACATAAACAATCTGTATTCAAATAAATTTATCTGAAATATCTTTATTCTGTATTAATAAAGAGACATGGATCATAGATGCAACAAGTTTGATAAACACAGTGCCATTTCAATTTTTTAACCTTAACCCTTGCAAGTGTATTTTGATTTCAAACCACATGCCTGTTATGAAATGCATGGTCAGAATGATGTTTTAGAACTAGTCATATTGTTGACTAGCAGACCATGTTAGTTCGAATAAGTAAAAGTTTTAAAGGAAAACCACCCAATTTCAAGTCATACTTGTGTTGATCATTCTATTCTACTTTTAAAACATCCTTTCTAACCATACAATGCATTTTACAACCAAATCACTCGATTTAAGGCATTGGTCTCTCTAAAGGGACTTTATACCTTAGATGTTGGTAATTACTAATTTGTGATCATAAAACTCACTTTATAAAGTCTACATGGACTTGTTTCTATACTGCAATGGTGTTTTTCTTTCACTGTTTCTTGCAGCTTTTATTGCCAAATTTAGCCCAAATTGTCACAGGTTTATTATTTTATGCATAAATATTGAGGAGATACACCAACTATTACTAAGGATACTGCATGGGACTATAGTGTTCTTTGACATAGGACAAATTTAATTAATGTTTGCAAATACATCGTGTACTGCTGTGAATTGTAAAAACATGTCTCAATAAATTGACCATATTGTTTTATAAAGTTCCTATAAATTTGTGACAAAGATTCTATTTGATTACATACAAACTCTAGAACTTGCCAATAATGCTAATAATGCACTGACCTTATGTCTTATGCACACCTGTACAGACATTTTTGTAGCCAAATTGTGGAAATTAAATTTAAGAAGTGGAAAATCTGGATTTGTGTTTTGCTACAAGTTCTTCTGTTAGTAGTAGTGGTGGTGGTGTTAGGGGGGGGGGGGGGGGATGGCGGCTGTGGGTAGAAGCCATCCTTGCACCATTAGCGGTAAGCCTGGGCGACTAGTGTCGGACTCCAACTATTGAATCCTTAGTCGAGTCGCGACTATTGTTTTCAACTATCCGGTTAAACGTGCTACAAAAATAGTAAAAAAAAAATTGTGTCTACCTGTTTGGTGAACCAATTTAGTCGCTCATTACTATTCATGACAACATAATTTACTTACAGAACACAGTCAGACATCAGTGACACAAATCTTCAATCTTTTCCGCTTGAATTAGACTATATTGTGCTTGCGGCACACATTGCCACAGTGCATCGTGATAATTAAAAATTTGTCGCGACTAGTGTCGTAGTCGCAACTATTGGATGGAGGTGCGACTAGTCGATTAGTAATTTTCACTGGTCGCCCAGGCCTAATTAGCAGAGTTTTCCTGTCCTGCGAAGAAGCTGGTTGTCTTCTAACCGTGCTTGGAAAACTTCTTTGATGTACGTGTACTCTTTCTTGTCCATACCGGCTTCAATAATCACATACAAAAATGTTACAAAATAATAAAATTGTTCCCCGTTTCTGATTTTGTTTTGTAATTTTTGAAAAGACTTCTTCTAGACTATGGCCCTTTTTGAAACCACGGCTTTGGCTTTGGATTCAGCTCGGGCTAGCTTGGCCCCGCAGATGTTTGGACAATACTGAGCGTGCTTTGCGTAGGGATTCAGACAAGAGGACGGAGTCTGATGCCGAATCCAAAGCCGAAGCCGTGGTTTCGAAAAAGGGCCTATGGAAGCTTCATTTTTGTGGACAAGAGTATTACTTTATTTTAGCTTTCCTTGCCAACTACCATTTGCAGTATGTGCTCCCTGTTCAGATGCATTGCACAGTAAATTTTGCTGTCAAATGATTTTGAGCAATGTAAACAGGAGCTACCTCAAATAGTACCGTCCAAGACCAAGGTCAAGGAATTACATCCCCATAATAGACATAAACATTATTTTATAAAACAATGAATGTATACCCCGAAGAAAGGATCATGTTGGCAAATAAGACAAGTGACATCTATCCTATGGCGATGGACTAGTATTAGATAGACACCACTGTCCTGTTGCCCTGTGACTCTGCATGTACATGCAAACAGCATAGAGAAAGGACAGAGAAGTAAAGTCCCTGTAATTTTGTATCTAAAAACGAACTGTGGGTGGGGTATATGTGACTCGCAATTGCATACTATACTTACTACGCGGTAAACACGGTAAACGCCTCTCCGACATGTCTGAGCAGATGTTTTATGAGAGGATGAATTCTCTAGCTGTAGTTTTGTTTCAACTCCACTCGCTAGTTAGTATTAAATAATCTCGTCTTTTTGCTGCAAAGGCCCGAGGCAAAAAGAGACACACGACTACAGAATCACATGCACTATTAGTATTAGTAAAACGGGTACTAGACATTCTTTCGTGTACAAAGTATACGCATTACTAGACTGGCCCCGCTAAAATCCTACATCGTACGAGCAAGAACGGGGAGTTCAGTGCGTCTGGGGAGGTCTGGCCGCGGGGGATGATGGCCCGCTGGACGGCAGCCGCTCGGCCCCGGGACGTGGTCTGAACTTGCTGCTTAGATAGATTTATAAAAAGTTAATTGAACGTAGGCCCTTTTATTTTTGTTCATGAACTGTTTTTTGTTGTTGGTAACCATGGAGGAAGAGATAGATACAAATGGGGTTCGTAAAATGGTTAATAATTGCTCAGTCGTATAGTTCAACGGCTGCGACTGGAAATAAGACTAGTGAATTTGGCAGCCATTATTATGAGAGTCAAAATCTTGACCCCCATAAATGGCGGAGCTTTTTGTTTCGAGAAAGTTAGCAAAAGCGAAGCATTTCTAAGGCATGTTTGTGTAGATCATTATATTCTACTTTTTTAACATCTTTACAACCGTAATCATTTTACATCAAACGCTTGTCATAGCCCAAAAACGCCCAATAAAGCGCAACCCGAAGCCAACGTGTCCCTTTAAAAAAGCATCAATCATGCTTCACTATTCCATATTTATGCTTTCTGAAAAAAATACAAATTTTGGTTCCTTTCAGTGACCCCTTAATTACTCCTTCAAAAATATATATAAATTGATGAAATACTTAAGATAAGATATTAAAGAGATATTAAAATCGCAACGGGGATATTTAACTAGTTTGTCGTATGTTTCATACACGATTTACAGTCCTTTTTATAACGGTCAGTTCCTAGTGGTCAGACCCTTTTGGCCAGGCAGTGTCTGGCATAGATGTGTAGAGGAGGGTCCAAGGAACACATCCATGGTAATTTTGACCCGGCCATTGGGGTCCTTCTATTTTTTAACTATTTTGTTATAGGAGATGTTAAATTTGCAACGGGAATATTTAACTATTTTGTAGTATGTTTAATAAACGTTTTACAATCCTTTTTATAACGGTCACTTTCTAGTTGTCAGACCCTTTTGGCCAGGCAGTGTCTGGTATAGATGTGTAGAGGACGGTCCAAGAAATACATCCATTATAATTTTGACCCGGCCATTGGGGTCCTTCTATTTTTTAACTAATTAATTATAAGAGATGTTAAATTTGCAACGGGGATATTTGACTAGTTTGTCGTATGTTTCATACACGATTTACAGTCCTTTTTATAATGGTCAGTTCCTAGTGGTCAGACCGTTTTGGCCGGGCAGTGTCTGGCATAGATGTGTAGAGGAGGGTCCAAGGAACACATCCATGGTAATTTTGACCCGGCCATTGGGGTCCTTCTATTTTTTAACTATTTTGTTATAGGAGATGTTAAATTTGCAACGGGAATATTTAACTATTTTGTAGTATGTTTAATAAACGTTTTACAATCCTTTTTATAACGGTCACTTTCTAGTGGTCAGACCCTTTTGGCCAGGCAGTGTCTGGCATAGATGTGTAGAGGAGTGTCCAAGGAACACTTCCATGGTAATTTTGACCCGGCCATTGGGGTCCTCTATTTTTTAACTATTTTATTATAAGAGATGTAAAATTTTCAAATGATACAAGAGATACTTCTGAAGACATTTTATCAGTGCGGACTGGGTATATAAGCGAAAGTTTGAGATCTTTAAAGAATTTTTTGAGTTTGTGTTTTTGGCCAAAAATCCAACAAAATCTGTGATGCCAGCATGGGTCGATTTTTCAAATTTGGGGTGAACAAATTTTCTGTGAATTTATGCTTTCAAATGATACAGAAGATACTACTGAAGACATTTTATCAGTGCGGACTGGGTATATAAGCGAAAGTTTCAGATTTATTAAGAATTTTGCGAGTTTGTGTTTTTGGCAAAAAATTCCCCAAAATCCGTGATGCCGGCATGGGTCGATTTTTCAGATTTGGGGGAAAACAATCTTTCTGTGAATGTCTGCTTCCAAATGATAAAGAAGATACTACTGAAGACATTTGATCAGTACTGACTGGGTATATAAGTGAAAGTTTGAGATTTATTAAGAATTTTGTGAGTTTGTGTTTTTGGTCAAAAATCAAAAAAAATATGTGATGCCGGCATGTGTCGATTTTTCAGATTTGGGGTGAACAAATTTTCGGTGAATTTATGCTTTGAAAAGATACAGAAGATACTATTGAAGACATTTTATCAGTGCGGACTGGGTACATAAGCGAAAGTTTGAATTTTTGAAAGAATTTTGTCAGTTTGTGTTTTTGGTCCAAAGTCCAAAAAATATGTGATGCTGGCATCACAAAATTTTCAGATTTCGGGTCAACAAATTTTGGGTGATTTTATGGATTCAAATGATACAGAAAGGACTACTGAACACAATTTATCTGTGTGGGATGGGTAAGCGAGCACAAGTTTGGGATTTATTGAGAATTTTGTAAGTTTGGATTTTTGGTCCAAAGTCCAAAAAATCTGTGATGCCGGCATCACAAAATTTTCAGATTTCAGGTCAACAAATTTTGGGTGATTTTATGGTTTCAAGTGATACAGAAAGGACTATTAAACACATTTTATCGGTGTGGGATGGGTAAACGAGCAAAAGTTTGAGATTTATTGAGAATTTTGTAAGTTTGAATTTTTGGTCCAAAGTCCAAAAAATCTGTAATGCCGGCATCACAGAATTTTCAGATTTCGGGTCAACAAATTTTGGGTGATTTTATGGTTTTATATGATACAGAAAGGACTACTGAACACAATTCATCTGTGTTGGATGGGTAAACGAGCAAAAGTTTGAGATTTATTAAGAATTTTGTAAGTTTGGATTTTTGGTCCAAAGTCCAAAAAATCTGTAATGCCGGCATCACAGAATTTTCAGATTTCGGGTCAACAAATTTTGGGTGATTTTATGGTTTTATATGATACAGAAAGGACTACTGAACACAATTCATCTGTGTTGGATGGGTAAACGAGCAAAAGATTTTATGGTTTCAAAAGAAAGGACTACTGAACACATTTTATCAGTGTGGGATGGGTAAACGAGCAAAAGTTTGAGATTTATTGAGAATTTTGTAAGTTTGGGTTTATGGGCCAAAATTTTAAAAATCTGTGATGCCGGCATCACATAATTTTCAGATTTCGGGTCAACAAATTTTGGGTGATTTTATGGTTTCAAATGATACAGAAAGGACTACTGCACACATTTTATCTGTGTGGGATGGGTAAACGAGCAAAAGTTTGAGATTTATTGAGAATTTTGTAAGTTTGGGTTTTTGGGCCAAAATTTAAAAAATCTGTGATGCCGGCATCACAAAATTTTCAGATTTCGGGTCAACAAATTTTGGAAGATTTTATGGTTTCAAACGATACAGAAAGGACTACTGAACACATTTTATCTGTGTGGGATGGGTAATCGAGCAAAAGTTTGAGATTTATTAAGAATTTTGTAAGTTTGGATTTTTGGTCCAAAGTCCCAAAAATCTGTGATGCCGGCATCACAAAATTTTCAGATTTCGGGGTCAACAATTTTTTTGTGATTTTATGGTTTCATATGATACAGAAAGGACTACTGAACACAATTTATCTGTGTGGGATGGGTAAACGAGCAAAAGTTTGAGATTTATTGAGAATTTTGTAAGTTTGGGTTTTTGGGCTAAAATTTTAAAAATCTGTGATGCCGGCATCACAAAATTTTCAGATTTCGGGTCAACAAATTTTGGGTGATTTTTTGGTTTCAAATTATACAGAAAGGACTACTGAACACAATTTATCTGTGTGGGATGGGTAAACGAGCAAGAGTTCCAGATTTATTGAGAATTTTGTAAGTTTGGGTTTTTGGTCTAAAATAAAAAAAATCTGTGATGCCGGCATCACAAAATTTTCAGATTTCGGGTCAACAAATTTTGAGTGATTTTATGGTTTCAAATGATACAGAAAGGACTACTGAACCCATTTTATCTGTGTGGGATGGGTAAACGAGCAAAAGTTTGAGATTTATTGAGAATTTTGTAAGTTTGGGTTTTTGGGCCAAAATTTTAAAAATCTGTGATGCCGGCATCACAAAATTTTCAGATTTCGGGTCACCAAATTTTGGGCGATTTTATGGTTTCAAAAGAAAGGACTACTGAACACATTTTATCAGTGTGGGATGGGTAAACGAGCAAAAGTTTGAGATTTATTGAGAATTTTGTAAGTTTGGGTTTATGGGCCAAAATTTTAAAAATCTGTGATGCCGGCATCACAAAATTTTCAGATTTCGGGTCAACAAATTTTGGGTGATTTTATGGTTTCAAATGATACAGAAAGGACTACTGAACACATTTTATCTGTGTGGGATGGGTAATCGAGCAAAAGTTTGAGATTTATTAAGAATTTTGTAAGTTTGGATTTTTGGTCCAAAGTCCCAAAAATCTGTGATGCCGGCATCACAAAATTTTCAGATTTCGGGTCAACAATTTTTTTGTGATTTTATGGTTTCATATGATACAGAAAGGACTACTGAACACAATTTATCTGTGTGGGATGGGTAAACGAGCAAAAGTTTGAGATTTATTGAGAATTTTGTAAGTTTGGGTTTTTGGGCTAAAATTTTAAAAATCTGTGATGCCGGCATCACAAAATTTTCAGATTTCGGGTCAACAAATTTTGGGTGATTTTATGGTTTCAAATGATACAGAAAGGACTACTGAACACAATGTATCTGTGTGGGATGGGTAAACGAGCAAGAGTTCCAGATTTATTGAGAATTTTGTAAGTTTGGGTTTTTGGTCTAAAATAAAAAAAATCTGTGATGCCGGCATCACAAAATTTTCAGATTACGGGTCAACAAATTTTGGGTGATTTTATGGTTTCAAATGATACAGAAAGGACTACTGAACACAATTTATCTGTGTGGGATGGGTAAACGAGCAAGAGTTCCAGATTTATTGAGAATTTTGTAAGTTTTGGTTTTTGGGCCAAAATTTTAAAAATCTGTGATGCCGGCATCACAAAATTTTCAGATTTCGGGTCAACAAATTTTGAGTGATTTTATGGTTTCAAATGATACAGAAAGGACTACTGAACCCATTTTATCTGTGTGGGATGGGTAAACGAGCAAAAGTTTGAGATTTATTGAGAATTTTGTAAGTTTGGGTTTTTGGGCCAAAATTTTAAAAATCTGTGATGCCGGCATCACAAAATTTTCAGATTTCGGGTCACCAAATTTTGGGCGATTTTATGGTTTCAAAAGAAAGGACTACTGAACACATTTTATCAGTGTGGGATGGGTAAACGAGCAAAAGTTTGAGATTTATTGAGAATTTTGTAAGTTTGGGTTTATGGGCCAAAATTTTAAAAATCTGTGATGCCGGCATCACAAAATTTTCAGATTTCGGGTCAACAAATTTTGGGTGATTTTATGGTTTCAAATGATACAGAAAGGACTACTGAACACATTTTATCTGTGTGGGATGGGTAATCGAGCAAAAGTTTGAGATTTATTAAGAATTTTGTAAGTTTGGATTTTTGGTCCAAAGTCCCAAAAATCTGTGATGCCGGCATCACAAAATTTTCAGATTTCGGGTCAACAATTTTTTTGTGATTTTATGGTTTCATATGATACAGAAAGGACTACTGAACACAATTTATCTGTGTGGGATGGGTAAACGAGCAAAAGTTTGAGATTTATTGAGAATTTTGTAAGTTTGGGTTTTTGGGCTAAAATTTTAAAAATCTGTGATGCCGGCATCACAAAATTTTCAGATTTCGGGTCAACAAATTTTGGGTGATTTTATGGTTTCAAATGATACAGAAAGGACTACTGAACACAATGTATCTGTGTGGGATGGGTAAACGAGCAAGAGTTCCAGATTTATTGAGAATTTTGTAAGTTTGGGTTTTTGGTCTAAAATAAAAAAAATCTGTGATGCCGGCATCACAAAATTTTCAGATTACGGGTCAACAAATTTTGGGTGATTTTATGGTTTCAAATGATACAGAAAGGACTACTGAACACAATTTATCTGTGTGGGATGGGTAAACGAGCAAGAGTTCAAGATTTATTGAGAATTTTGTAAGTTTTGGTTTTTGGGCCAAAATTTTAAAAATCTGTGATGCCGGCATCACAAAATTTTCAGATTTCGGGTCAACAAATTTTGAGTGATTTTATGGTTTCAAATGATACAGAAAGGACTACTGAACCCATTTTATCTGTGTGGGATGGGTAAACGAGCAAAAGTTTGAGATTTATTGAGAATTTTGTAAGTTTGGGTTTTTGGGCCAAAATTTTAAAAATCTGTGATGCCGGTATCACAAAATTTTCAGATTTCGGGTCACCAAATTTTGGGCGATTTTATGGTTTCAAAAGAAAGGACTACTGAACATATTTTATCAGTGTGGGATGGGTAAACGAGCAAAAGTTTGAGATTTATTGAGAATTTTGTAAGTTTGGGTTTTTGGGCAAAAATTTTAAAAATCTGTGATGCCGGCATCACAAAATTTTCAGATTTCGGGTCAACAAATTTTGGGTGATTTCATGGTTTCAAATGATACAGAAAGGACTACTGCACACATTTTATATGTGTGGGATGGGTAAACGAGCAAAAGTTTGAGATTTATTGAGAATTTTGTAAGTTTGGGTTTTTGGGCCAAAATTTAAAAAATCTGTGATGCCGGCATCACAAAATTTTCAGATTTCGGGTCAACAAATTTTGGAAGATTTTATGGTTTCAAACGATACAGAAAGGACTACTGAACACATTTTATCTGTGTGGGATGGGTAATCGAGCAAAAGTTTGAGATTTATTAAGAATTTTGTAAGTTTGGATTTTTGGTCCAAAGTCCCAAAAATCTGTGATGCCGGCGTCACAAAATTTTCAGATTTCGGGTCAACAATTTTTTTGTGATTTTATGGTTTCATATGATACAGAAAGGACTACTGAACACAATTTATCTGTGTGGGATGGGTAAACGAGCAAAAGTTTGAGATTTATTGAGAATTTTGTAAGTTTGGGTTTTTGGGCTAAAATTTAAAAAATCTGTGATGCCGGCATCACAAAATTTTCAGATTTCGGGTCAACAAATTTTGGGTGATTTTATGGTTTCAAATGATACAGAAAGGACTACTGAACACAATGTATCTGTGTGGGATGGGTAAACGAGCAAGAGTTCCAGATTTATTGAGAATTTTGTAAGTTTGGGTTTTTGGTCTAAAATAAAAAAAATCTGTGATGCCGGCATCACAAAATTTTCAGATTTCGGGTCAACAAATTTTGAGTGATTTTATGGTTTCAAATGATACAGAAAGGACTACTGAACCCATTTTATCTGTGTGGGATGGGTAAACGAGCAAAAGTTTGAGATTTATTGAGAATTTTGTAAGTTTGGGTTTTTGGGCCAAAATTTTAAAAATCTGTGATGCCGGCATCACAAAATTTTCAGATTTCGGGTCAACAAATTTTGGGTGATTTTATGGTTTCAAATGATACAGAAAGGACTACTGAACACATTTTATCAGTGTGGGATGGGTAAACGAGCAAAAGTTTGAGATTTATTGAGAATTTTGTAAGTTTGGGTTTTTGGGCCAAAATTTTAAAAATCTGTGATGCCGGCATCACAAAATTTTCAGATTTCGGGTCAACAAATTTTGGGTGATTTTATGGTTTCAAATGATACAGAAAGGACTACTGAACACATTTTATATGTGTGGGATGGGTAAACGAGCAAAAGTTTGAGATTTATTGAGAATTTTGTAAGTTTGGGTTTTTGGGCCAAAATTTAAAAAATCTGTGATGCCGGCATCACAAAATTTTCAGATTTCGGGTCAACAAATTTTGGATGATTTTATGGTTTCAAATGATACAGAAAGGACTACTGAACACATTTTATCTGTGTGGGATGGGTAATCGAGCAAAAGTTTGAGATTTATTAAGAATTTTGTAAGTTTGGATTTTTGGTCCAAAGTCCCAAAAATCTGTGATGCCGGCGTCACAAAATTTTCAGATTTCGGGTCAACAATTTTTTTGTGATTTTATGGTTTCATATGATACAGAAAGGACTACTGAACACAATTTATCTGTGTGGGATGGGTAAACGAGCAAAAGTTTGAGATTTATTGAGAATTTTGTAAGTTTGGGTTTTTGGGCTAAAATTTAAAAAATCTGTGATGCCGGCATCACAAAATTTTCAGATTTCGGGTCAACAAATTTTGGGTGATTTTATGGTTTCAAATGATACAGAAAGGACTACTGAACACAATGTATCTGTGTGGGATGGGTAAACGAGCAAGAGTTCCAGATTTATTGAGAATTTTGTAAGTTTGGGTTTTTGGGCCAAAATTTTAAAAATCTGTGATGCCGGTATCACAAAATTTTCAGATTTCGGGTCACCAAATTTTGGGCGATTTTATGGTTTCAAAAGAAAGGACTACTGAACACATTTTATCAGTGTGGGATGGGTAAACGAGCAAAAGTTTGAGATTTATTGAGAATTTTGTAAGTTTGGGTTTTTGGGCCAAAATTTTAAAAATCTGTGATGCCGGCATCACAAAATTTTCAGATTACGGGTCAACAAATTTTGGGTGATTTTGTGGTTTCAAATGATACAGAAATGACTACTGAACACAATTTATCTGTGTGGGATGGGTAAACGAGCAAGAGTTCCAGATTTATTGAGAATTTTGTAAGTTTTGGTTTTTGGGCCAAAATTTTAAAAATCTGTGATGCTGGCATCACAAAATTTTCAGATTTCGGGTCAACAAATTTTGAGTGATTTTATGGTTTCAAATGATACAGAAAGGACTACTGAACACAATTCATCTGTGTGGGATGGGTAAACGAGCAAAAGTTTTAGATGGGTAAACGAGCAAAAGTTTGAGATTTATTGAGAATTTTGTAAGTTTGGGTTTATGGGCCAAAATTTTAAAAATCTGTGATGCCGGCATCACAAAATTTTCAGATTTCGGGTCAACAAATTTTGGGTGATTTTATGGTTTCAAATGATACAGAAAGGACTACTGAACACAATTTATCTGTGTGGGATGGGTAAACGAGCAAAAGTTTGAGATTTATTGAGAATTTTGTAAGTTTGGATTTTTGGGCCAAAATTTAAAAATCTGTGATGCCGGCATCACAAAATTTTCAGATTTCGGGTCAACAAATTTTGGGTGATTTTATGGTTTCAAATGATACAGAAAGGACTACTGAACACATTTATCTGTGTGGGATGGGTAAACGAGCAAAAGTTTGAGATTTATTGAGAATTTTGTAAGTTTGGGTTTTTGGTCCAAATTCTAAAAATCTGTGATGCCGGCATCACAAAATTTTCAGATTTCGGGTCAACAAATTTTGGGTGATTTTATGGTTTCAAATGATACAGAAAGGACTACTGAACACATTTATCTGTGTGGGATGGGTAAACGAGCAAAAGTTTGAGATTTATTGAGAATTTTTAAGTTTGGATTTTTGGTCCAAAATAAAAAAAATCTGCGATGCCGGCATCACAAAATTTTCAGATTTCGGGTCAACAAATTCTGGGTGATTTTATGGTTTCATATGATACAGAAAGGACTACTGAACACAATTTATCTGTGTGGGATGGGTAAACAAGCAAAAGTTTGAGATTTATTAAGAATTTTGTAAGTTTGGATTTTTGGTCCAAAGTCCCAAAAATTTGTGATGCCGGCATCAACAAATTTTCAGATTTCGATCACCAAATTTGGGTGATTTTATGGTTTCAAATGATACAGAAAGGACGACTGAACACAATTTATGTGTGTGGGATAGGTAAACGAGCAAAAGTTTGAGATTTATTGAGAATTTGGTAAGTTTGGGTTTTTGGGCCAAAATTTTAAAAATCTGTGATGCCGGCATCACAAAATTTTCAGATTTCGGGTCAACAAACTTTGGGTGATTTTATGGTTTCAAATGATACAGAAAGGACTACTGAACACAATTTATCTGTGTGGGATGGGTAAACGAGCAAGAGTTTGAGATTTATGGAGAATTTTGTAAGTTTGGGTTTTTGGTCCAAAATAAAAAAAATCTGTGATGCCGGCATCACAAAATTTTCGGATTTCGGTTCAACAATTTTTTTGTGATTTTATGGTTTCATATGATACAGAAAGGACTACTGAACACAATTTATCTGTGTGGGATGGGTAAACGAGCAAAAGTTTAAGATTTATTAAGAATTTTGTAAGTTTGGGTTTTTGGTCCAAAGTCCCTAAACTCTGTGATGCCGGCATCACAAAATTTTCAGATTTCGGGTCAAAAAATTTTGGATGATTTTATGGTTTCAAATGATACAGAAAGGACTACTGGACACTTTTTATCTGTTTGGAATGGGTAAACAAACAAAAGTTTGAGATTTATTGAGAATTTTTAAGTTTGGATTTTTGGTCCAAAATAAAAAAAATCTGCGATGCCGGCATCACAAAATTTTCAGATTTCGGGTCAACATATTCTGGGTGATTTTATGGTTTCATATGATACAGAAAGGACTACTGAACACAATTTATCTGTGTGGGATGGGTAAACAAGCAAAAGTTTGAGATTTATTAAGAATTTTGTAAGTTTGGGTTTTTGGGCCAAAATTTTAAAAATCTGTGATGCCGGCATCACAAAATTTTCAGATTTCGGGTCAACAAACTTTGGGTGATTTTATGGTTTCAAATGATACAGAAAGGACTACTGAACACAATTTATCTGTGTGGGATGGGTAAACGAGCAAAAGTTTGAGATTTATGGAGCATTTTGTAAGTTTGGATTTTTGGGCCAAAATTGAAAAAATCTGTGATGCTGGCATCACAAAATTTTCAGATTTCTGGTCAACAAATTTTGGGTGATTTTATGGTTTCAAATAACACAGAAAGGACTACTGAACACATTTTACCTGTGTGGGATGGGTAAACGAGCAAAAGTTTAAGATTTATAGAGAATTTTGTAAGTTGAGATTTTTGGGCCAAAATTTTTAAAATCTGTGATGCCGGCATCACAAAATTTTCAGATTTCGAGTCAACAAATTTTGGGTGATTTTATGGTTTCAAATGATACAGAAAGGACTACTGAACACATTTTATCTGTGTGGGATGGGTAAACGAGCAAAAGTTTGAGATTTATTGAAAATTTTGTAAGTTTGGGTTTTTGGGCAAAAAATAATAATATCTGTGATGCCGGCATCACAAATATTTCAGATTTTGGGTCAACAAATTTTGGGTGATTTTATGGTTACAAATGATACAGAAAGGAGTACTGAACACAATTTATCTACGTGGAATGGTTAAACAAGCAAAAGTTTGAGACTTATTGAGAATTTTGTAAGTTTGGGTTTTGGGTACGAAATGAAAAAATCGACCATGCGGGTATGGTAAAAAATTTCTGATTTGGGGGTCAACAAATTTCCTTTAGTTTTATGGTTCCCAATGATACAGAACAGACTACTGAAGACATTTTTATCAGTTGAGACTGGGTGTACAACCAAAATATTCAGATTTATTGAGAAATTTGTGAGTTTGGACTACTCAATACATTTCATCAGCCGAGACTGGGTAAACAAAATATTTTTTTAGATTCATCAGAAAAAACAGTGATGCCGGCTTTACAAAACATTTTGGGTGAGTTTATGGTTCCAAATGATACAGAAAGGACTACTGTCACAAGAGGGCTCTATAGTTTATGGTATTATTTGGTTAAGTACATGACACGTAGCTAAAATTGAAGTTTGGGCGTTGCCCTACGTCATTGACCATATATGGAAGTATTAACGGGGTTCCATTTGTAAGTTATTCCTGTATAGTAATGAGGTGATTTTGTATGGGGAACCTTACGGGCAGTGGAATGTCTGAGGTTCAGATCCGTCCAGCATATCGAGGAGTGCGTTAGCACAGTTTGGCGTTAGCCTAAGAAATGATTGGCGATAGCCTGAAGCAGTGGAGTCATGTTGGGCAATAGCCTAGTAATGTTTGGCGAAAGGCTAAAGTATTTATGTAGTCGCGATAGCCGAAGTATTGCAGTCGTATTTGGCGATAGCCAAGGAGTTCAGCGATAGCTGATTAGCTGATAGATAATTAATTTGGTGGATGCAAGGGACACTGCAGCAGAGGACAGACGGTCCAGACTCCGGAGAGACTCCCGGAGCCTAATGACGAGAAGGATTGGTGATGTAAACTTGAAACGAACTTAGATTGCAGGCAGTGGGCAGTGGAAGCCAGAAGAGTAATTCATGGACTTTGAAAGATTATTGTTGAACTGATTTGCGACATCGTAATTTAATAATTTATTTGTACTTTATTTTCCTTTGTTAAATTGGTCCAAGTGTAAATATTCAATTGTAAATAAATAAGTAAGCATAAAACGCATTCATTCACAAGCCCCGCTTATTTGTAATTTTGTGGTGTGCTGCTTGGAGGAACAGTTTTCTTTAGTTTTGATTTTGGTGTTTGGGATAACACGGCTTTGTGACAACTACTAAGGACAATGGTGGCCGGGCAAATTTTCGGAGTTGGGGGTCAAACAACTTTTGGTGTCTTTATGTTTTCAAATGAAACAGAACAGTTTACTGAAGACATTTCATCAGTGCAGACTGAGACATATTAAGAATTTGTTGATGTTGAGTTTTTAGTAAAAAATCTAAAAAATCTGCCATGCTGGCATGGGACAATGTTCAGATTTGGGGTCAGACAATTTTCTGTGATTTTATGGTTTCAAATGAAACAGAACAGTTTACTGAAGACATTTCATCAGTGCAGACTGAGTCAATCTACCAAAGTTTGAGACACATTGAGAATTTGTTGATGTTGAGTTTTTAGTAAAAAATCTGAAAAATCTGCCATGCTGGCATGGGACAATGTTCAGATTTGGGGTCAGACATATTTCGGTGATTTTATGGTTTTAAACATTTGCATGGTTTTGAAGTTCTCAATTAAACTTCCTCTATAGTAGGTTCCAGTTAAATATTGGAAGACAAAATCAACCAAGTGTTGTCCCATTGGTTGCCATTGTTGAAAGTATTTGCAGAGACTTCTGCTTTTTATGGGGAAAAAGAGTTATTACATGTGCATATATAATGAAGATTACTAGCAGAAAAGCAAACAGTAAGCATGGATTACCTTAAGGCTATACGCTGTATGCATCATCAGAGGCGCAGAGACTCTTGGACTATATGGAGAGCAGCAAGTAGTACAAGTGGAATGGTGCAGGTAAGATTGCAGGGCGGGAAGAAGAGGCGTAGGGTGTAGAGGTGGCCACTGTCCTGTCTCAGCTTTTACCTGCAGTTTGGAGGGAAAATGACCTAACACAGTGTTATTAAAACAGTTCAGAATAAATTCTTACACTGATTTATGACCAAGCTTTATTTAAAAACCAATGATTTTGTTTAGGAAAGATCAAATAAGTTGTTTAAAGGATGAATTATATCCTGTATATTTCAATAATGCAATCGGGAAGTAGCTACGATATCTCAAAGTGAGTTCAATGTGTGAAGATTTTGATAATACAGATTGTCCTAAATGTGGGTACAATGGACCCTTCCCATGAAATATGCTAATTACATTCACGCATGCGTACAGACCCTGTTGGTTGGCAAACGCCATAGAGTTGTGCACTAAGCAGACGCGCAATCGCGTTTGCGTCACGCACCCATTAGCTGTGTACAAAACAGCACGATGTTCCCTCATTTTGCCAACCAAAACGTTAGTGCGCACGCGCTATGTGCAATTTACATATTTCATGGCACGGGTCTATTACATTTTAAGTGTAACAGTCCAAAGTGTGCGGTGCTAGTATTTCAAGCCTGTATCTAGTATACAATACTTCTTGTACCAATTTAATTTCACTTTTCAGTTCACACAGTTTCACGAGTCATCTAAATGTTATTGTTGTGAACCATTTTGATGGTTGAGAGGGTGGGCTAACACTTTACCAAAATCTCCAACAACAAAAATGCTGAAAATTGCCTGCTATTGAGAGTTGGCTGACCAAATTCTCCAACGCTGAAAATGTTTCCAGTGAAACAGAGAGAGTGTTTGTCTCTTAAAGGTTGACTCGCTGATGAGATCAGGGGAAGTCGGTAGGCATGAAGACAGACAAACTTTTGAGAAGCACCCAGTGAAATTCAGTCACCCATCAGTGGCACAGAATGATACAGAACGGAATACTGAACACATTTTATCTCTGTGGAAAGGGTATATGAGAAACAATTTGAGATTTATTGAGAACTTTGTGAAGTTGAATTTTTAGTCAAAAAAATAAAAACAACGGTGATGCCTGCATCAAAACATTTTCAGATTTCGGGTCAAAAATGTTCATTGATTTTATCAAAATGATACAGAACGGACTACTGAAAACATTTTATCAAGGCAGATCATTTTCTGCATTACTTCACAGTGTTACTGCAAGGAGTGGGGCGCATTTTTGAGATATAAGACCTAATCCTTATTAAGCACCATGTAATGGTTTACATGGTGCTGTGGCGCAATATGCTGCCAATCCAGCCAGTAACACCGGGGCGAACCCCTTCTCTTTCGATAAGTGCACTGGGTTCTTTTACATGCGTTTACACAACACATGGGACCAATGGCTTTACGTCCCATCCGAAGGACGAAGCTTAAGGACACAAGTGTCACGGCTGGGGATTTGAGCCCACACTCTGCTGTTGAGAAACACCAGAGTTTGAATTCGGTGCTCTTAACCGCTCGTCCACGACACTCCCTAGAACCTTGGTTTCCTAAAAGGCTGTACTTGGTGCAAGACAGGTAAGCTGTCAGGGACAAACATGATTTTCCTCAGGGTGAGGTATGAAACCTCCAGGCCCGCAAGAGTACTTTTATTCCAAGGGGTGCTGGGTTTTGCCAGAGACACGGTATGCGAAGCCAATATGGCGTGGGGTCCGCAGCCCGTTTAAGGGCCCCGGATTTTTTTGGGCTACTAGATGCTCTGTCAAGCATTCTGAGCAATTATTTGGCACTTAAATGAACCTTTTAGAGGTGGGATACTATCAGCAATTTAAACAAATAATAACCCCATAGTGCATTTTATTTAACAAAAACACAAAAGATATACAGCACTATATATTCTACAAAAGTTGTTCTTTTTTAAACAGCATTGACAGCTATGTTCCAACAAACCAGGGGCGTCAATCCTTCTTGACTCTGGGGGGACATACCATTTATGGCGTGGGGTCCGGGCCCTGCTTTAGGTATGGAAAAACCTCATGACTGCAGCCTTCTGACTACGAATTTGGGGTAAGATCTCCGCCAGAAGGTTTTAAGTAAAACATTTACATCAAAATTATGACTCACTTGTAGACTTGTTTCCGGACTCACTTGAGTTCATCAGATGTTAGAGCAAGCTTTGGCTTCTTCCATGAGAAATAGTCTGGTACTTCATGATCTTCTACTTGGGGGTGCGGTGTCTTCTCTTGATCTCGGACAAAACTAAAGAAAAAGAATAATTCAGCACTTTATGTGAAACGTACTCTACAGGATTAGTAAGAGAAAAAACAACACTGTTCATACTGAAGTTCATTCTAGAACCATGACATGTTTGCATGCTGAAAATTAATAAGGTTTCCCACTATGTCTCATGGCATAACTCAGGTTTTCACAGGTTTGTTATTTTATATGTTAATTTATGCATTGTTGCATTCGGACGTCTGGAGGGGCAATGTTACTCAGAACTGGGAGCCAATCTGAACTTGTAAAGAAACTACACCAGTGATGGTTCTCATGGTGTTGTTGAGTTGGATGTCGACAAGGCCGGTGTGGACGAAGTTCCTCCAGAGTAAAAAATCTAAAAAATCTGCCATGCTGGCATGGGACAATGTTCAGATTTGGGGTCAGACAATTTTCTGTGATTTTATGGTTTCAAATGAAACAGAACAGTTTACTGAAGACATTTCATCAGTGCAGACTGAGTCAATCTACCAAAGTTTGAGACACATTGAGAATTTGTTGATGTTGAGTTTTTAGTAAAAAATCTGAAAAATCTGCCATGCTGGCATGGGACAATGTTCAGATTTGGGGTCAGACATATTTCGGTGATTTTATGGTTTTAAACATTTGCATGGTTTTGAAGTTCTCAATTAAACTTCCTCTATAGTAGGTTCCAGTTAAATATTGGAAGACAAAATCAACCAAGTGTTGTCCCATTGGTTGCCATTGTTGAAAGTATTTGCAGAGACTTCTGCTTTTTATGGGGAAAAAGAGTTATTACATGTGCATATATAATCAAGATTACTAGCAAAAAAGCAAACAGTAAGCATGGATTACCTTAAGGCTATACGCTGTATGCATCATCAGAGGCGCAGAGACTCTTGGACTATATGGAGAGCAGCAAGTAGTACAAGTGGAATGGTGCAGGTAAGATTGCAGGGCGGGAAGAAGAGGCGTAGGGTGTAGAGGTGGCCACTGTCCTGTCTCAGCTTTTACCTGCAGTTTGGAGGGAAAATGACCTAACACAGTGTTATTAAAACAGTTCAGAATAAATTCTTACACTGATTCATGACCAAGCTTTGTTTAAAAACCAAATGCAATCGGGAAGTAGCTACGATATCTCAAAGTGAGTTCAATGTGTGAAGATTTTTATAATACAGATTGTCCTAAATGTTGGTACAATGGACCCTTCCCATGAAATATGCTAATTACATTCACGCATGCGTAAAGACCCTGTTGGTTGGCAAGTGCCATAGAGTTGTGCACTAAGCAGACGCGCAATCGCGTCTGCGTCACGCACCCATTAGCTGTGTACAAAACAGCACGATGTTCCCTCATTTTGCCAACCAAAACGTAAGTGAGCACGCGCTACGTACAATTTACATATTTCATGGCAAGGGTCTATTACATCTCAAGTGTAACAGTCCAAAGTGTGCGGTGCTAGTATTTCAAGCCTGTATCTAGTATACAATACTTCTTGTACCAATTTAATTTCAGTTTTCAGTTCACACAGTTTCACGAATCATCTAAATGTTATTGTTGTGAACCATTTTGATGGTTGAGAGGGTGGGCTAACACTTTACCAAAATCTCCAACAACAAAAATGCTGAAAATTGCCTGCTATTGAGAGTTGGCTGACCAAATTCTCCAACGCTGAAAATGTTTCCAGTGAATCAAAGAGAGTGTTTGTCTCTTAAAGGTTGACTCGCTGATGAGATCAGGGGAAGTCGGTAGGCATGAAGTGAAATAGCACCCAGTGAAATTCAGTCACCCATCAGTGGCACAGGGATGAAGTGTTCAAATGATACAGAACGGAATACTGAACACAGTTTATCTCTGTGGAAAGGGTATATGAGAAACAATTTGAGATTTATTGAGAACTTTGTGAAGTTGAATTTTTAGTCAAAAAAAATAAAAACATCTGTGATGCCGGCATCAAAACATTTTCAGATTTCGGGTCAAAAATGTTCATTGATTTTATCAAAATGATACAGAATGGACTACTGAAAACATTTTATCAAGGCAGATCATTTTCTGCATTACTTCACAGTGTTACTGCAAGGAGTGGGGCGAATTTTTGAGATATAAGACCTAATCCTTATTTAGCACCATGTAATGGTTTACAAGGTGCTGTGGCGCAATATGCTGCCAATCCAGCCAGTAACACCGGGGCGAACCCCTTCTCTTTCGATAAGTGCACTGGGTTCTTTTACATGCATTTACACAACACATGGGACCAATGGCTATACGTCTCATCCGAAGGACGAAGCTTAAGGACACAAGTGTCACGGCTGGGGATTTGAGCCCACACTCTGCTGTTGAGAAACACCAGAGTTTGAATTCGGTGCTCTTAACCGCTCGGCCACGACACTCCCCAGAACCTTGGTTTCCTAAAAGGTTGACTTGGTGCAAGACAGGTAAGCTGTCAGGGACAAACATGATTTTCCTCAGGGTGAGGTATGAAACCTCCAGGCCCGCAAGAGTACTTTTATTCCAAGGGGTGCTGGGTTTTGCCAGAGACACGGTATGCGCAAGCCAATACGGCATGGGGGTCCGCAGCCCGTTTAAGGGCCCCGGATTTTTTAGGCTACAGATGGTCTGTCATGCATTCTGAGCAATTATTTGGCACTTAAATGAACCTTTTGAGGTGGGATACTATCAGCAATTTAAACAAATAATAACCCCATAGTGCATTTATTTAACAAAACACAAAAGATATACAAGCACTATCTATTCTACAAAAGTGTTCGTTTTAAACAGCATTGACAGCTATGTTCCAACAAACCAGGGGCGTCAATCCTTCTTGACTCTGGGGGGACATACCATTTATGGCGTGGGGTCTGGGCCCTGCTTTAGGGATATGGAAAAACCTCATGACTTGCAGCCTTCTGACTACAACTTGGGGTAAGATCTCCGCCAGAAGGGTTTAGAAGTAAAACATTTACATCAAAAGTATGACTCCATATGTATACTTGTTTCCGGACTCACTTGAGTTCATCAGATGTTAGAGCAAGCTTTGGCTTCTTCCATGAGAAATAGTCTGGTACTTCATGATCTTCTACTTGGGGGTGCGGTGTCTTCTCTTGATCTCGGACAAAACTAAAGAAAAAGAATAATTCAGCACTTTATGTGAAACGTACTCTACAGGATTAGTAAGAGAAAAAACAACACTGTTCAAATTTGATCTGAAGTTCTTACTAGAACCATGACATGTTTGCATGCTGAAAATTAATAAGGTTTCTCAGTCACTATGTCTCATGGCATTACTCAAATTTCACAGGTTTGTTATTTGATATGTTAATTTATGCATTGTTGCATTCGGACGTCTGGAGGGGCAATGTTACTAAGAACTGGGA
>NW_022985735.1:68541-98000 GCF_902459465.1 Asterias rubens
AGCAAAAGTTTGAGATTTATGGAGAATTTTGTAAGTTTGGGTTTTTGGTCCAAAATTTAAAAATCTGTGATGCCGGCATCACAAAATTTTCAGATTTCGGGTCAACAAATTTTGGGTGATTTTATGGTTTCAAATGATACAGAAAGGACTACTGAACACATTTTATCTGTGTGGGATGGGTAAACGAGCAAAAGTTTGAGATTTATTGAGAATTTTGTAAGTTTGGATTTTTGGGCCAAAATTTAAAAAATCTGTGATGCCGGCATCACAAAATTTTCAGATTTCGGGTCAACAAATTTTGGGTGATTTTATGGTTTCAAATATACAGAAAGGACTACTGAACACATTTATCTGTGTGGGATGGGTAAGCGAGCAAAAGTTTGAGATTTATTGAGATTTTGTAAGTTTGGTTTTTGGGCCAAAATTTAAAAAATCTGTGATGCCGGCATCACAAAATTTTCAGATTTCGGGTCAACAAATTTTGGGTGATTTTATGGTTTCAAATGATACAGAAAGGACTACTGAACACATTTTATCTGTGTGGGATGGGTAAACGAGCAAAAGTTTGAGATTTATGGAGAATTTTGTAAGTTTGGGATTTTTGGTCCAAAATTTAAAAAATCTGTGATGCCGGCATCACAAAATTTTCAGATTTCGGGTCAACAAATTTTGGGTGATTTTATGGTTTCAAATGATACAGAAAGGACTACTGAACACATTTTATCTGTGTGGGATGGGTAAACGAGCAAAAGTTTGAGATTTATTGAGAATTTTGTAAGTTTGGATTTTTGGGCCAAAATTGAAAAAATCTGTGATGCCGGCATCACAAAATTTTCAGATTTCGGGTCAACAAATTTTGGGTGATTTTATGGTTTCAAATAACACAGAAAGGACTACTGAACACATTTTATCTGTGTGGGATGGGTAAACGAGCAAAAGTTTGAGATTTATGGAGAATTTTGTAAGTTTGGGTTTTTGGTCCAAAATTTAAAAAATCTGTGATGCCGGCATCACAAAATTTTCAGATTTCGGGTCAACAAATTTTGGGTGATTTTATGGTTTCAAATGATACAGAAAGGACTACTGAACACATTTATCTGTGTGGGATGGGTAAACGAGCAAAAGTATGAGATTTATTGAGAATTTTGTAAGTTTGGATTTTTGGGCCAAAATTGAAAAAATCTGTGATGCCGGCATCACAAAATTTTCAGATTTCGGGTCAACAAATTTTGGGTGATTTTATGGTTTCAAATAACACAGAAAGGTCTACTGAACACATTTTATCTGTGTGGGATGGGTAAACGAGCAAAAGTATGAGATTTATTGAGAATTTTGTAAGTTTGGATTTTTGGGCCAAAATTGAAAAAATCTGTGATGCCGGCATCACAAAATTTTCAGATTCGGGTCAACAAATTTTGGGTGATTTTATGGTTTCAAATAACACAGAAAGGACTACTGAACACATTTTATCTGTGTGGGATGGGTAAACGAGCAAAAGTTTGAGATTTATTGAGAATTTTGTAAGTTTGGATTTTGGGGCCAAAATTGAAAAAATCTGTGATGCCGGCATCACAAAATTTTCAGATTTCGGGTCAACAAATTTTGGGTGATTTTATGGTTTCAAAAAACACAGAAAGGACTACTGAACACATTTTATCTGTGTGGGATGGGTAAACGAGCAAAAGTTTGAGATTTATGGAGAATTTTGTAAGTTTGGGTTTTTGGTCCAAAATTTAAAAAATCTGTGATGCCGGCATCACAAAATTTTCAGATTTCGGGTCAACAAATTTTGGGTGATTTATGGTTTCAAATGATACAGAAAGGACTACTGAACACATTTTATCTGTATGGGATGGGTAAACGAGCAAAAGTTTGAGATTTATTGAGAATTTTGTAAGTTTGGATTTTTGGGCCAAAATTGAAAAAATCTGTGATGCCGGCATCACAAAATTTTCAGATTTCGGGTCAACAAATTTTGGGTGATTTTATGGTTTCAAATAATACAGAAAGGACTACTGAACACATTTTATCTGTGTGGGATGGGTAAACGAGCAAAAGTTTGAGATTTATTGAGAATTTTGTAAGTTTGGATTTTTGGGCCAAAATTGAAAAAATCTGTGATGCCGGCATCACAAAATTTTCAGATTTCGGGTCAACAAATTTTGGGTGATTTTATGGTTTCAAATGATACAGAAAGGACTACTGAACACATTTTATCTCTGTGGGATGGGTAAACGAGCAAAAGTTTGAGATTTATTGAGAATTTTGTAAGTTTGGATTTTGGGGCCAAAATTGAAAAAATCTGTGATGCCGGCATCACAAAATTTTCAGATTTCGGGTCAACAAATTTTGGGTGATTTTATGGTTTCAAATAACACAGAAAGGACTACTGAACACATTTTATCTGTGTGGGATGGGTAAACGTCCAAAAGTTTGAGATTTATGGAGAATTTTGTAAGTTTGGGTTTTTGGTCCAAAATTTTAAAAATCTGTGATGCCGGCATCACAAAATTTTCAGATTTCGGGTCAACAAATTTTGGGTGATTTTATGGTTTCAAATGATACAGAAAGGACTACTGAACACATTTTATCTGTGTGGGATGGGTAAACGAGCAAAAGTATGAGATTTATTGAGAATTTTGTAAGTTTGGATTTTTGGGCCAAAATTGAAAAAATCTGTGATGCCGGCATCACAAAATTTCAGATTTCGGGTAAACAAATTTTGGGTGATTTTAATGTTTCAAAAAACACAGAAAGGACTACTGAACACATTTTATCTGTGTGGGATGGGTAAACGAGCAAAAGTTTGAGATTTATTGAGAATTTTGTAAGTTTGGGTTTTTGGTCCAAAATTTTAAAAAATCTGTGATGCCGGCATCACAAAATTTTCAGATTTCGGGTCAACAAATTTTGGGTGATTTTATGGTTTCAAATGATACAGAAAGGACTACTGAACACATTTTATCTGTTTGGGATGGGTAAACGAGCAAAAGTATGAGATTTATTGAGAATTTTGTAAGTTTGGATTTTTGGGCCAAAATTGAAAAAATCTGTGATGCCGGCATCACAAAATTTTCAGATTTCGGGTCAACAAATTTTGGGTGATTTTATGGTTTCAAATAATACAGAAAGGACTACTGAACACATTTTATCTGAGTGGGATGGGTAAACGAGCAAAAGTATGAGATTTACTGAGAATTTTGTAAGTTTGGATTTTTGGTCCAAAATTGAAAAAATCTGTGATGCCGGCATCACAAAATTTTCAGATTTCGGGTCAACAAATTTTGGGTGATTTTATGGTTTCAAATAACACAGAAAGGACTACTGAACACATTTTATCTGTGTGGGATGGGTAAACGAGCAAAAGTTTGAGATTTATGGAGAATTTTGTAAGTTTGGGTTTTTGGGCCAAAATTTAAAAAATCTGTGATGCCGGCATCACAAAATTCAGATTTCGGGTCGACAAATTTTGGGTGATTTTATGGTTTGAAATGATACAGAAAGGACTACTGAACACATTTTATCTGTGTGAGATGGGTAAACGAGCAAAAGTTTGAGATTTTTTGAGAATTTTGGAAGTTTGGGTTTTTGGTCCAAAAATCCAAAAAATCTGTGATGCCGGCATCACAAAATTTTCAGATTTCGAGTCAACAAATTTTGGGTGATTGTATGGTTTCAAATGATACAGAAAGGACTACTGAACACAGTTTATCTGTATGTGATGGGTAAACGACCAAAAGTTTGAGATTTATGGAGAATTTTGTAAGTTTGGGTTTTTGGTCCAAATTTTAAATATCTGTGATGCCGGCATCACAAAATTTTCAGATTTCGGGTCAACAAATTTTGGGTGATTTTATGGTTTCAAATGATACAGAAAGGACTACTGAACACATTTTATCTGTGTGGAATGGGTAAACGAGCAAAAGTATGAGATTTATTGAGAATTTTGTAAGTTTGGATTTTTGGGCCAAAATTGAAAAAATCTGTGATGCCGGCATCACAAAATTTTCAGATTTCGGGTAAACAAATTTTGGGTGATTTTATGGTTTCAAATAACACAGAAAGGACTACTGAACACATTTTATCTGTGTGGGATGGGTAAACGAGCAAAAGTATGAGATTTATAGAGAATTTTGTAAGTTTGGATTTTTGGTCCAAAATTTAAAAAATCTGTGATGCCGGCATCACAAAATTTTCAGATTTCGGGTCAACAAATTTTGGGTGAATTTATGGTTTCAAATAACACAGAAAGGACTACTGAACACAATTTATCTGTGTGGGATGGGTAAACAAGCAAAAGTTTGAGATTTATGGAGAATTTTGTAAGTTTGGGTTTTTGGGCCAAAATTTAAAAATCTGTGATGCCGGCATCACAAAATTTTCAGATTTCGGGTCAACAAATTTTGGGTGATTTTAATG
The DNA here is from genome assembly GCF_902459465.1 of Asterias rubens. Taxonomy (NCBI): domain Eukaryota; kingdom Metazoa; phylum Echinodermata; class Asteroidea; order Forcipulatida; family Asteriidae; genus Asterias; species Asterias rubens. The sequence continues at coordinate 72,961 of NW_022985735.1, forward strand.
TTTCAAAAAACACAGAAAGGACTTCTGAACACATTTTATCTGTGTGGGATGGGTAAACGAGCAAAAGTTTGAGATTTATGGAGAATTTTGTAAGTTTGGGTTTTTGGTCCAAAATTTTAAAAATCTGTGATGCCGGCATCACAAAATTTCAGATTTCGGGTCAACAAATTTTGGGTGATTTTATGGTTTCAAATGATACAGAAAGGACTACTGAACACATTTTATCTGTGTGGGATGGGTAAACGAGCAAAAGTATGAGATTTATTGAGAATTTTGTAAGTTTGGATTTTTGGGCCAAAATTGAAAAAAATCTGTGATGCCGGCATCACAAAATTTTCAGATTTCGGGTCAACAAATTTTGGGTGATTTTATGGTTTCAAATAACACAGAAAGGTCTACTGAACACATTTTATCTGAGTGGGATGGGTAAACGAGCAAAAGTATGAGATTTATTGAGAATTTTGTAAGTTTGGATTTTTGGGCCAAAATTGAACAAATCTGTGATGCCGGCATCACAAAATTTTCAGATTTCGGGTCAACAAATTTTGGGTGATTTTATGGTTTCAAATAACACAGAAAGGACTACTGAACACATTTTATCTGTGTGGGATGGGTAAACGAGCAAAAGTTTGAGATTTATTGAGAATTTTGTAAGTTTGGATTTTTGGGCCAAAATTGAAAAAATCTGTGATGCCGGCATCACAAAATTTTCAGATTTCGGGTCAACAAATTTTGGGTGATTTTATGGTTTCAAAAAACACAGAAAGGACTACTGAACACATTTTATCTGTGTGGGATGGGTAAACGACCAAAAGTTTGAGATTTATGGAGAATTTTGTAAGTTTGGGTTTATGGGCCAAAATTTTAAAAATCTGTGATGCCGGCATCACAAAATTTTCAGATTTCGGGTCAACAATTTTTTTGTGATTTTATGGTTTCATATGATACAGAAAGGACTACTGAACACAATTTATCTGTGTGGGATGGGTAAACGAGCAAAAGTTTAAGATTTATTAAGAATTTTGTAAGTTTGGGTTTTTGGTCCAAAGTCCCTAAACTCTGTGATGCCGGCATCACAAAATTTTCAGATTTCGGATCAAAAAATTTTGGATGATTTTATGGTTTCAAATGATACAGAAAGGACTACTGGACACTTTTTATCTGTTTGGAATGGGTAAACAAACAAAAGTTTGAGATTTATTGAGAATTTTTAAGTTTGGATTTTTGGTCCAAAATAAAAAAAATCTGCGATGCCGGCATCACAAAATTTTCAGATTTCGGGTCAACAAATTCTGGGTGATTTTATGGTTTCATATGATACAGAAAGGACTAATGAACACAATTTATCTGTGTGGGATGGGTAAACAAGCAAAAGTTTGAGATTTATTAAGAATTTTGTAAGTTTGGATTTTTGGTCCAAAGTCCCAAAAATTTGTGATGCCGGCATCAACAAATTTTCAGATTTCGACCACCAAATTTGGGTGATTTTATGGTTTCAAATGATACAGAAAGGACGACTGAACACAATTTATGTGTGTGGGATAGGTAAACGAGCAAAAGTTTGAGATTTATTGAGAATTTGGTAAGTTTGGGTTTTTGGGCCAAAATTTTAAAAATCTGTGATGCCGGCATCACAAAATTTTCAGATTTCGGGTCAACAAACTTTGGGTGATTTTATGGTTTCAAATGATACAGAAAGGACTTCTGAACACAATTTATCTGTGTGGGATGGGTAAACGAGCAAGAGTTTGAGATTTATGGAGAATTTTGTAAGTTTGGGTTTTTGGTCCAAAATAAAAAAAATCTGTGATGCCGGCATCACAAAATTTTCGGATTTCGGTTCAACAATTTTTTTGTGATTTTATGGTTTCATATGATACAGAAAGGACTACTGAACACAATTTATCTGTGTGGGATGGGTAAGCGAGCAAAGTTTGAGATTTATTTAGAATTTTGTAAGTTTGGATTTTTGGTCCAAAGTCCGAAAAATCTGTGATGCCGGCATCACAAAATTTTCAGATTTCGGGTCAACAAATTTTGGGTGATTTTATGGTTTCAAATGATACAGAAAGGACTACTGGACACATTTTATCTGTGTGGAATGGGTAAACAAGCAAAAGTTTGAGATTTATTGAGAATTTTGTAAGTTTGGATTTTTGGTCCAAAATTAAAAAAATCTGTGATGCCGGCATCACAAAATTTTCAGATTTCGGGTCAACAAATTTTGGGTGATTTTATGGTTTCATATGATACAGAAAGGACTACTGAACACAATTTATGTGTGTGGGATGGGTAAACGAGCAAAACTTTGAGATTTATTGAGAATTTTGTAAGTTTGGATTTTTGGTCCAAAATTTAAAAAATCTGTGATGCCGGCATCACAAAATTTTCAGATTTCGGGTCAACAAATTTTGGGTGATTTTATGGTTTCATATGATACAGAAAGGACTACTGGACACATTTTATTGGTTTGGAATGGGTAAACAAGCAAAAGTTTGAGATTTATTGAGAATTTTGTAAGTTTGGATTTTTGTTTCAAAGTCCAAAAAATCTGTGATGCTGGCATCACAAAATTGTCAGATTTCGGGTCAACAAAATTTGGGTGATTTTGTGGTTTTAAATGATACAGAAAGGACTACTGGACACATTTTATCGGTTTGGAATGGGTAAACAAGCAAAAGTTTGAGATTTATTGAGAATTTTGTAAGTTTGGAGTTTTGGTCCAAAATAAAAAAAATCTGTGATGCTGGCATCACAAAATTTTCAGATTTCGGGTCAACAAATTTTGGGTGATTTTATGGTTTCAAATGATACAGAAAGGACTACTGAACACATTTTATTTTTGTGGGATGGGTAAACGAGCAAAAGTTTGAGATTTATTGAAAATTTTGTAAGTTTGGGTTTTTGGGCAAAAATTAATAAAATCTGTGATGCCGGCATCACAAATATTTCAGATTTTGGGTCAACAAATTTTGGGTGATTTTATGGTTACAAATGATACAGAAAGGAGTACTGAACACAATTTATTTGCGTGGAATGGTTAAACAAGCAAAAGTTTGAGACTTATTGAGAATTTTGGGTTTTGGGTACGAAATGAAAAAATCGACCATGCGGGTATGGTCAAAAATTTCTGATTTGGGGGTCAACAAATTTCCTTTAGTTTTATGGTTCCCAATGATACAGAACAGACTACTGAAGACATTTTTATCAGTTGAGACTGGGTGTACAACCAAAATATTCAGATTTATTGAGAAATTTGTGAGTTTGGACTACTCAATACATTTCATCAGCCGAGACTGGGTAAACAAAATATTTTTTTAGATTCATCAGAAAAAACAGTGATGCCGGCTTTACAAAACATTTTGGGTGAGTTTATGGTTCCAAATGATACAGAAAGGACTACTGTCACAAGAGGGCTCTATAGTTTATGGTATTATTTGGTTAAGTACATGACACGTAGCTAAAATGTAAGTTTGGGGCGTTGCCCTACGTCATTGACCATATATGGAAGTATTAACGGAGTTCCATTTGTAAGTTATTTCGTGCATAGTAATGAGGTGATTTTGTATGGGGAACCTTACGGGCAGTGGAATGTCTGAGGTTCAGATCCGTCCAGCATATCGAGGAGTGCGTTAGCACAGTTTGGCGTTAGCCTAAGAAATGATTGGCGATAGCCTGAAGCAGTGGAGTCATGTTGGGCAATAGCCTAGTAATGTTTGGCGAAAGGCTTAAGTATTGATGTAGTCGCGATAGCCGAAGTATTGCAGTCGCATTTGGCGATAGCCAAGGAGTTCAGCGATAGCTGATTAGCTGATAGATAATTAATTTGGTGGATGCAAGGGACACTGCAGCAGAGGACAGACGGTCCAGACTCCGGAGAGACTCCCGGAGCCTAATGACGAGAAGGATTGGTGATGTAAACTTGAAACGAACTTAGATTGCAGGCAGTGGGCAGTGGAAGCCAGAAGAGTAATTTATGGACGCAGTAGTCGTCGAGACTTTGAAAGATTATTGTTGAACTGATTTGCGACATCGTAATTTAATAATTTATTTGTACTTTATTTTCCTTTGTTAAATTGGTCCAAGTGTAAATATTCAATCGTAAATAAATAAGATAAAAGCATAAAACGCATTCATTCACAAGCCCCGCTTATTTGTAATTTTGTGGTGTGCTTGGAGGAACAGTTTTCTTTAGTTTTGATTTTGGTGTTTGGGATAACACGGCTTTGTGACAACTACTAAGGACAATGCTGGCTGGGCAAATTTTCGGAGTTGGGGGTCAAACAACTTTTGGTGTCTTTATGTTTTCAAATGAAACAGAACAGTTTACTGAAGACATTTCATCAGTGCAGACTGAGACATATTAAGAATTTGTTGATGTTGAGTTTTTAGTAAAAAATCTAAAAAATCTGCCATGCTGGCATGGGACAATGTTCAGATTTGGGGTCAGACAATTTTCTGTGATTTTATGGTTTCAAATGAAACAGAACAGTTTACTGAAGACATTTCATCAGTGTAGACTGAGTCAATCTACCAAAGTTTGAGACACATTGAGAATTTGTTGATGTTGAGTTTTTAGTAAAAAATCTGAAAAATCTGCCATGCTGGCATGGGACAATGTTCCGATTTGGGGTCAGACATATTTCGGTGATTTTATGGTTTTAAACATTTGCATGGTTTTGAAGTTCTCAATTAAACTTCCTCTATAGTAGGTTCCAGTTAAATATTGGAAGACAAAATCAACCAAGTGTTGTCCCATTGGTTGCCATTGTTGAAAGTATTTGCAGAGACTTCTGCTTTTTATGGGGAAAAAGAGTTATTACATGTGCATATATAATGAAGATTACTAGCAGAAAAGCAAACAGTAAGCATGGATTACCTTAAGGCTATACGCTGTATGCATCATCAGAGGCGCAGAGACTCTTGGACTATATGGAGAGCAGCAAGTAGTACAAGTGGAATGGTGCAGGTAAGATTGCAGGGCGGAAAGAAGAGGCGTAGGGTGTAGAGGTGGCCACTGTCCTGTCTCAGCTTTTACCTGCAGTTTGGAGGGAAAATGACCTAACACAGTGTTATTAAAACAGTTCAGAATAAATTCTTACACTGATTCATGACCAAGCTTTGTTTAAAAACCAATGATTTTGTTTAGGAAAGATCAAATAAGTTGTTTAAAGGATGAATTATATCCTGTATATTTCAATAATGCAATCGGGAAGTAGCTACGATATCTCAAAGTGAGTTCAATGTGTGAAGATTTTTATAATACAGATTGTCCTAAATGTTGGTACAATGGACCCTTCCCATGAAATATGCTAATTACATTCACGCATGCGTACAGACTCTGTTGGTTGGCAAGTGCCATAGAGTTGTGCACTAAGCAGACGCGCAATCGCGTCTGCGTCACGCACCCATTAGCTGTGTACAAAACAGCACGACGTCCCTCATTTTGCCAACCAAAACGTTAGTGCGCACGCGCTACGTACAATTTACATATTTCATGGCAAGGGTCTATTACATCTCAAGTGTAACAGTCCAAAGTGTGCGGTGCTAGTATTTCAAGCCTGTATCTAGTATACAATACTTCTTGTACCAATTTAATTTCAGTTTTCAGTTCACACAGTTTCACGAGTCATCTAAATGTTATTGTTGTGAACCATTTTGATGGTTGAGAGGGTGGGCTAACACTTTACCAAAATCTCCAACAACAAAAATGCTGAAAATTGCCTGCTATTGAGAGTTGGCTGACTAAATTCTCCAACGCTGAAAATGTTTCCAGTGAAACAGAGAGAGTGTTTGTCTCTTAAAGGTTGACTCGCTGATGAGATCAGGGGAAGTCGGTAGGCATGAAGTGAAATAGCACCCAGTGAAATTCAGTCACCCATCAGTGGCACAGGATGAGTGTCAATACAGAACGGAATACTGAACACATTTTATCTCTGTGGAAAGGGTATATGAGAAACAATTTGAGATTTATTGAGAACTTTGTGAAGTTGAATTTTTAGTCAAAAAAAATAAAAACATCTGTGATGCCGGCATCAAAACATTTTCAGATTTCGGGTCAAAAATGTTCATTGATTTTATCAAAATGATACAGAACGGACTACTGAAAACATTTTATCAAGGCAGATCATTTTCTGCATTACTTCACAGTGTTACTGCAAGGAGTGGGGCGAATTTTTGAGATATAAGACCTAATCCTTATTAAGCACCATGTAATGGTTTACAAGGTGCTGTGGCGCAATATGCTGCCAATCCAGCCAGTAACACCGGGGCGAACCCCTTCTCTTTCGATAAGTGCACTGGGTTCTTTTACATGCATTTACACAACACATGGGACCAATGGCTATACGTCCCATCCGAAGGACGAAGCTTAAGGACACAAGTGTCACGGCTGGGGATTTGAGCCCACACTCTGCTGTTGAGAAACACCAGAGTTTGAATTCGGTGCTCTTAACCGCTCGGCCACGACACTCCCCAGAACCTTGGTTTCCTAAAAGGCTGTACTTGGTGCAAGACAGGTAAGCTGTCAGGGACAAACATGATTTTCCTCAGGGTGAGGTATGAAACCTCCAGGCCCGCAAGAGTACTTTTATTCCAAGGGGTGCTGGGTTTTGCCAGAGACACGGTATGCGAAGCCAATATGGCGTGGGGTCCGCAGCCCGTTTAAGGGCCCCGGATTTTTTTTTTTTTCTGTCATGCATTCTGAGCAATTATTTGGCACTTAAATGAACCTTTTGGAGGTGGGATACTATCAGCAATTTAAACAAATAATAACCCCATAGTGCATTTTATTTAACTAAAACACAAAAGATATACAGCACTATATATTCTACAAAAGTTGTTCTTTTTTAAACAGCATTGACAGCTATGTTCCAACAAACCAGGGGCGTCAATCCTTCTTGACTCTGGGGGGACATACCATTTCTGGCGTGGGGTCCGGGCCCTGCTTTAGGTATGGAAAAACCTCATGACTGCAGCCTTCTGACTACGAACTTGGGGTAAGATCTCCGCCAGAAGGTTTTAAGTAAAACATTTACATCAAAATTATGACTCACTTGTAGACTTGTTTCCGGACTCACTTGAGTTCATCAGATGTTAGAGCAAGCTTTGGCTTCTTCCATGAGAAATAGTCTGGTACTTCATGATCTTCTACTTGGGGGTGCGGTGTCTTCTCTTGATCTCGGACAAAACTAAAGAAAAAGAATAATTCAGCACTTTATGTGAAACGTACTCTTCAGGATTAGTAAGAAAAAAAACAACACTGTTCAAACTGAAGTTCATTCTAGAACCATGACATGTTTGCATGCTGAAAATTAATAAGGTTTCTCAGTCACTATGTCTCATGGCATTACTCAAATTTTCACAGGTTTGTTATTTGATATGTTAATTTATGCATTGTTGCATTCGGACGTCTGGAGGGGCAATGTTACTCAGAACTGGGAGCCAATCTGAACTTGTAAAGAAACTACACCAGTGATGGTTCTCATGGTGTTGTTGAGTTGGACGTCGACAAGGCCGGTGTGGACGAAGTTCCTCCAGAGTAAAAAATCTAAAAAATCTGCCATGCTGGCATGGGACAATGTTCAGATTTGGGGTCAGACAATTTTCTGTGATTTTATGGTTTCAAATGAAACAGAACAGTTTACTGAAGACATTTCATCAGTGCAGACTGAGTCAATCTACCAAAGTTTGAGACACATTGAGAATTTGTTGATGTTGAGTTTTTAGTAAAAAATCTGAAAAATCTGCCATGCTGGCATGGGACAATGTTCAGCTTTGGGGTCAGACATATTTCGGTGATTTTATGGTTTTAAACATTTGCATGGTTTTGAAGTTCTCAATTAAACTTCCTCTATAGTAGGTTCCAGTTAAATATTGGAAGACAAAATCAACCAAGTGTTGTCCCATTGGTTGCCATTGTTGAAAGTATTTGCAGAGACTTCTGCTTTTTATGGGGAAAAAGAGTTATTACATGTGCATATATAATCAAGATTACTAGCAAAAAAGCAAACAGTAAGCATGGATTACCTTAAGGCTATACGCTGTATGCATCATCAGAGGCGCAGAGACTCTTGGACTATATGGAGAGCAGCAAGTAGTACAAGTGGAATGGTGCAGGTAAGATTGCAGGGCGGGAAGAAGAGGCGTAGGGTGTAGAGGTGGCCACTGTCCTGTCTCAGCTTTTACCTGCAGTTTGGAGGGAAAATGACCTAACACAGTGTTATTAAAACAGTTCAGAATAAATTCTTACACTGATTCATGACCAAGCTTTGTTTAAAAACCAAATGCAATCGGGAAGTAGCTACGATATCTCAAAGTGAGTTCAATGTGTGAAGATTTTTATAATACAGATTGTCCTAAATGTTGGTACAATGGACCCTTCCCATGAAATATGCTAATTACATTCACGCATGCGTACAGACCCTGTTGGTTGGCAAGTGCCATAGAGTTGTGCACTAAGCAGACGCGCAATCGCGTCTGCGTCACGCACCCATTAGCTGTGTACAAAACAGCACGATGTTCCCTCATTTTGCCAACCAAAACGTTAGTGCGCACGCGCTACGTACAATTTACATATTTCATGGCAAGGGTCTATTACATCTCAAGTGTAACAGTCCAAAGTGTGCGGTGCTAGTATTTCAAGCCTGTATCTAGTATACAATACTTCTTGTACCAATTTAATTTCAGTTTTCAGTTCACACAGTTTCACGAGTCATCTAAATGTTATTGTTGTGAACCATTTTGATGGTTGAGAGGGTGGGCTAACACTTAACCAAAATCTCCAACAACAAAAATGCTGAAAATTGCCTGCTATTGAGAGTTGGCTGACCAAATTCTCCAACGCTGAAAATGTTTCCAGTGAATCAGAGAGAGTGTTTGTCGCTTAAAGGTTGACTCGCTGATGAGATCAGGGGAAGTCGGTAGGCATGAAGTGAAATAGCACCCAGTGAAATTCAGTCACCCATCAGTGGCACAGGGATGAAGTGTTCAAATGATACAGAACGGAATACTGAACACAGTTTATCTCTGTGGAAAGGGTATATGAGAAACAATTTGAGATTTATTGAGAACTTTGTGAAGTTGAATTTTTAGTCAAAAAAAATAAAAACATCTGTGATGCCGGCATCAAAACATTTTCAGATTTCGGGTCAAAAATGTTCATTGATTTTATCAAAATGATACAGAATGGACTACTGAAAACATTTTATCAAGGCAGATCATTTTCTGCATTACTTCACAGTGTTACTGCAAGGAGTGGGGCGAATTTTTGAGATATAAGACCTAATCCTTATTTAGCACCATGTAATGGTTTACAAGGTGCTGTGGCGCAATATGCTGCCAATCCAGCCAGTAACACCGGGGCGAACCCCTTCTCTTTCGATAAGTGCACTGGGTTCTTTTACATGCATTTACACAACACATGGGACCAATGGCTATACGTCTCATCCGAAGGACGAAGCTTAAGGACACAAGTGTCACGGCTGGGGATTTGAGCCCACACTCTGCTGTTGAGAAACACCAGAGTTTGAATTCGGTGCTCTTAACCGCTCGGCCACGACACTCCCCAGAACCTTGGTTTCCTAAAAGGTTGACTTGGTGCAAGACAGGTAAGCTGTCAGGGACAAACATGATTTTCCTCAGGGTGAGGTATGAAACCTCCAGGCCCGCAAGAGTACTTTTATTCCAAGGGGTGCTGGGTTTTGCCAGAGACACGGTATGCGAAGCCAATACGGCATGGGGTCCGCAGCCCGTTTAAGGGCCCCGGATTTTTTTAGGCTACTAGATGGTCTGTCATGCATTCTGAGCAATTATTTGGCACTTAAATGAACCTTTTGGAGGTGGGATACTATCAGCAATTTAAACAAATAATAACCCCATAGTGCATTTTATTTAACAAAAACACAAAAGATATACAGCACTATATATTCTACAAAAGTTGTTCTGTTTTAAACAGCATTGACAGCTATGTTCCAACAAACCAGGGGCGTCAATCCTTCTTGACTCTGGGGGGACATACCATTTATGGCGTGGGGTCCGGGCCCTGCTTTAGGTATGGAAAAACCTCATGACTGCAGCCTTCTGACTACGAACTTGGGGTAAGATCTCCGCCAGAAGGTTTTAAGTAAAACATTTACATCAAAATTATGACTCACTTGTAGACTTGTTTCCGGACTCACTTGAGTTCATCAGATGTTAGAGCAAGCTTTGGCTTCTTCCATGAGAAATAGTCTGGTACTTCATGATCTTCTACTTGGGGGTGCGGTGTCTTCTCTTGATCTCGGACAAAACTAAAGAAAAAGAATAATTCAGCACTTTATGTGAAACGTACTCTACAGGATTAGTAAGAGAAAAAACAACACTGTTCAAATTTGATCTGAAGTTCTTACTAGAACCATGACATGTTTGCATGCTGAAAATTAATAAGGTTTCTCAGTCACTATGTCTCATGGCATTACTCAAATTTCCACAGGTTTGTTATTTGATATGTTAATTTATGCATTGTTGCATTCGGACGTCTGGAGGGGCAATGTTACTAAGAACTGGGAGCCAATCTGAACTTGTAAAGAAACTACACCAGTGATGGTTCTCATGGTGTTGTTGAGTTGGACGTCGACAAGGCCGGTGTGGACGAAGTTCCTCCAGACTGGACTACATTACTCAGCCACTCAGTAGCAGAGGGCTAGAGCAAATGAGCGGAGTGTCTTTGCCTTTGCTCCCCAGGTTGTACCAGCAAGCATCAGGTTGTTTTGGCTCCGAATTTTGGCAGCTTTCTGGGGGTAAGGTTTGAAGGTGAGTGTACGGTCCATGGTGATGCCAAGATTAGTTGGTCTGTTGGCGTGGCTCAAAAGCACCTCCTCCTTTGATACTGTGTGACATCATCCAAGTTGCTGGTCCTCAAAGAATCTTGTACCAAACTGCTGTGGAATAATGAAGTGCTGGTTTCATTCAACACTAACAATTAAAATTTCAGATGAACAAGATTTTCCTATTAGGCATAAATAACAAAACCTTTTTCTTTCTTTTTTCTTATTTCTTGGGGGGTCTCAAAAATACCATATACTGTGATTATTTCATGGTAAGACAGGTGCCAGGTTTCACAAAAAGCAAGTTAGGCATCTTCAAAATTAGCTTGACCCAGAACCATCTTCTTTCAATCAATCAATCAATCAATAAAACATTTATTTCCACATCCACATCACATGGAGGCATCATCCTAAAAGCCGAGGCTTGTGGCGAATGTGCCCGTTACAAGATTACAGAACAAAACAGGAAAACAGCACTAAATAGACGAATAAATAAATACATATCACTACGGTAGATAACTACACAAAGGTTTAACCATGGTTAAACAATGTAAATATAACTATGAAGCAGAACATGTATGTGAAGTAAACAAAGGGACGGCAATTAAACAAACAATACAAATTAGAAAACATAGATGAATACTGCTTGACAAATTTCATTGCCAAGTCAAAACTGAGTGAGCACCATTTACAACAATGCAAACTAACTAATTTTGGCTGGTAACCTGGTCCTGTAAAGCAATACTATTCTGTGCTTAGCAAGTTTTTGTGGTTGCAGACTTTATGAAACTGGGCCCTTGTGGTAGTTGCCACCTTGGTTGATGCCAAGGTGAGCGAAAGTTGGCCTAGAAATTCATGTGAGAATCTATAACAGGTTCAGGAAGGCATTAATACTTCTGTAGAGATGGCTGCTCAACATACATAACTCAAGTCAAATAGGCCAATTGACCGAACGTATTGTTAAGGCCCATCTGAAACTCTGCCATGAATTGCTGGATGGCTGAACGGCACATGGATTTTCCCTGTTGTTAGGCGTTTGTTGGTGAAGCAAAAAGTCACCTAGATCTACTTTTAAAGTATATTTTAGCCAGTTTGGCATCAACCTATAAAGTAGCCTACCTTATCTTTAAAACAATATCATGTTGCTTTCAAGATCTAATAGTCAAAGTGGATGCCCCGTAGATGATCCATATTCCTGCTGCGGCACATGCTGCAGGACACATCTTGAAGTAGAGGTAAGCTTTAGATCCAAGGCAGCAACGGTCCGAGTCAATCCTCTGCAAATAGGAGGGAACAAAATGATTAATCCTTACCAACTGGTATCCTTTACAGTCTAGCTAATCATGGTTGCACTTGAATCTCATTTGATTCAACAACTATAATCTTTGCCCAGAGGCTAGAAACACCAGAGTCTGACAATTTCGGACAGTTCATGGCTAATGTAAGGTTGTACTTTGCAGGGCCTCTCATTTTCCTACACAGAGCTCATCCCAATTACAATTGCCACCCAGAACACCATGTGTCCAGACTGGCTGTCTGGGATTTGACAATATTTATGTGTTTTTATTTTCATGACCTCTGACCACCTTCATTGGGTAGGTTCAGAGGAGGAGTTAATTTATTGCTCCATAGTTAAACTAACCCTTATTCCAAGCGCCTCAGGTGTCCAAAAAATAAAAATGACTTAACCAAAATGGGCTTGCATTCACACAGTGGTTTTGTTCTCATCGAGCGGACTGAACTAGCCCACGAGGTTGAATATTGGGTCATGCATCGGCGACCCTCCACCCCATCATGGCTGGTTCCGGTTCATTACATTGCGCATGCGTTTTCCACAGGGTTTCGTTCCGCTATACGGACCTCATGGTCATCATGTAGCCCAACAAATACGGCCAAACACTTCATATCCTTGGTCCCAGCAACAACGCAATTCCATTTCTGTGCCCGCTGAAGTTCTGATTGCACTTTCCTCGATATGAAATATTACACGCTGTTTGAAGCTTCAAATTATTTTCGAGAGTGGTATTTAAATTCGAAATATCTCACAACTATAGTCGTTGAGAAGTCGTAGCCTACACATATGCTCATATTACTTCAAAAAAAATGACATAACGTTAAGATGACATCAATTAAAATGAGCTCATCTTCACTTCAGCTGTTTTGTTAATCTTATATATTCTCTCATACCTTTGCCTTGAAACTTCTTGACAAGATGTGGCCCTTGGTGCATTACTGGTTTATTTCACAAGATGTTGCACTCAGCAGATCTTGCATTACCCAGAAGAAATGTATCCGTTTGAAGAGAATGTCTCTAGATTAAAGAGAAATTAATAATTATTATTATTATTTTTTATTATTATTTATTCGACCAATACAAGGTACAACAAATAGCACAATAGTACAATAGCACAAGACAGAACATTAACGGGGACAAAAAACAATTATAAAAAAGCAAGAAGAAGGGAAAATAAATACAGAATTAAATAAAGGAATAAGTAATGTTAAATTAAATTGACTTAAATAAATTAATTGAAAAAGAAAACAAAAGCAACAAATAAACACAATAAGAGGGCGGCTGAGGGCGGAGCATGCAGGAGGAAAACAGAACCAAATGGGAACGACAACCAGAAGGGATAAAAAACAAAGACAAATCATGCGGGTCAGGGGTAACAAAAGTAAACCAAATTACTGTTGCTCGGAAGCATGCTGCCCCACGCATGACCAACAAACACAATGAACTCAGAAACAACAAAAGGGAAGGGAAACCAAACAGGGGATCGTTCACGACCTGCATGCAAACAAATTGAACATCTATTACCCTGTGTGGTTTAAACAATGATCCTTAAGGAGGCGGAGAAATGTCATAAGAGGACAAATTACAGCAGCTTCACGAATGATATCGTGTCCCACAATCTGGGAAATCGATGGGAGGGTGAATGGAACAATGAGTCGGTACGAGCTGAAAGATGGCGGAATGTGAGTGAGTCAAGATGATGAGGATTAATGAAAACCCCGGTAAGGATGGATTCGCAGTGAGCAGTGCCATGTAAAACCTTGAACACAAAGGCACTGAGCAAGTAATTACGCCTGTTAGTTAGAGGATGCCAGTGAAGATGCTGCAATCTGTCCTCATAAGACATTACTCCGCGCCTTTGTTTAAGAGCAAGCCGGGTAGCAGTTCTTTGAACCCTTTCAAGCTGATTTTGTTGTGATAATGTAAACGGATGCCATGCTGGGAGACCATACTCTAAAATTGGGAGAACAAGAGATTTGTACAGTGAGAAAATTGCGTTAGTGGAGGACCCTCTAGCAACTGTTCTGATGAAACCTAACATGCGGTTGGCTCTGGCAACTACTGAGGAGGTATGAGTAGCCCATGAAAGTTTGGAATCAAGTGTAAGCCCTAGGTACTGAAACGACTTGGTAGATTCTATTGGAAGAGTACCTAGGTTGTACAATATTGGGTCAAGGTTCCTGCATCTTGTGATATGCATGACCTTGGTTTTACTAATGTTGAATGTCATTTCATTGACATTGGACCAGTTAGCAAGCTTATCCAAGTCAGATTGGAGCACAAGTTCGTCATAGGCGTTTTCTATTGTGCGGTACAGAAGAATGTCATCGGCAAATAACACACAACTGGATGAAGTTGAATGGGATATGTCATTAACAAAAAGATTGAATAGTAACGGCCCTAATACACTGCCTTGAGGAACACCAGAAGTAATGTTAACCCAAGAGGAGACTCCGCCCCTAAAGAGAACCCGTTGCTTGCGGTCTGTCAGGAAAGACCGAACCCAACACCACAACTTGCCGCGAACATTGAAAGAGGTAGCAAGTTTTTCAAGTAGGATGTGGTGTGGCATTGTGTCAAAGGCTTTTGACATGTCCAAGAAAACGGCATCTACTCTAGGGGGGCGGCGTCTATCAAGGGTGGATGACCAAGATTGAATAATGTTCACCAGTTGGGTAACGCAACTCCTGTGTTTTACAAAGCCGTGCTGATAGGGATTTAGGAGAGCAAAGGTGTTTAAGTGATTATTTAATACAACAGTTATAATGCGTTCAAGAACCTTACATAACACAGAAGTCAGAGCAACAGGCCTATAATTAGTTAACAATACCTTATCCCCTTTCTTGTGAACTGGTGTAATGTTAGCACACCGCCAAGCATCAGGCAGTTGACCGATGCTCAGCGATGCATTAAACAATAAGCCAAGAGGATGAGCTATTTCGGAGGAGATTTTGTTCAGAACGCTCGGCAAGATACAATCAGGTCCAGGAGATTTATTAGAGGGGAGCTGTTTAAGCAACGCAGCAATTTGGTTGGCAGAAACTGAAATGTGAGACAACTCAGGAATATGCAGTGAGCAGGGCGGGGGGAGGTTGGGAATCGGACCTGATTGTTTACAAACAGAACAGAAGTAATCACTGAATGCAGATGAAATTATGTCAGGGCTGGTTATTTTACAGTTATTATGATAAAATGATGGAGGCGGGGGCGATTGTTTCCTGCCTCTGACAAAGGACCAGAAACTACGTCGGTTGTCCTTGCATTCGAACAACAATTGACATAACCCCAATATGTTTTACGGGTAGTTTTTTTTAACTACATTGCGAGCAGTTTTGTAATTAGTCCAGTCAAGTGGGCGACCAGATTTACGGGCTAAATTGAACAGTTTGCGTGATTACTTTTTTTGCGCGGTTCTGTGACGTACTTGGGCTCGTCGAAAAAGGAGTGCAGGGGTGTTTTCAGATTTTTTGTCACTCCGTTTATTTGCAGATAAAGTTGGGGGTCAAGCATTGCAATTTCTGAAAAGTTATTTTTTGCAATTTTGTTTTTATGACTTAAGAATACATTAATATAAATGAGGAAAGTGTTTTTGAAAATGTTTGACAAGGGTCAACACAAGCATGGTGCCCCACCGAGACGCAATCGATCGAGACTTCTCAACTCCTTTCGTTGCATGCATGTGCTGTACATGTACATATACATAAACATGTACATCTAAACCAAACATGTACTATGTGTGTACGTGCGGCGTGTGTTTGTGCATGCCGTGTACTGTGTGTGTCACGGCACCGCATGTAAAAATAAACAGTGTTTTTCGCTGCAGCATCATGGCGGCACAGCTGGGGACAGGGGGAGTCTTCGCATTGCTGCAAGGGATCTAGCATGGTGTCTCCACAAACCTCACATATTTATATTTATTCATTTACTTTTACATAAAAACTGCAATAAAAACATGTTGTTATTTGTTCTTGAAAGAATGGTTACATGTTCTTGTGTTTGTATTTGTACTCAAACCACCCAATTTCAACTGGTGTTAATTAAGTCAGATACATGTATTCACAAATCAGTGAATAGACAGTACTGCATGTAGGGACTATTGATATTTACATAACAAATTGGACACGGTCAGTTTTTCAATTGAGTGCGCAAAATAAAAAAAATATCGGAACATTAGCCTACCCTAATTTTCAGAGCCATAAAAACTTTAAGCAAAAAAAAAAGTTATTGCCTACCTACCTACCCTATTCTCCTGCCACAGTGTAATAGGAAACACAACTATTCTTTTGTTCGGCCTAGTCCCTGTGTGATCGATGCGATGGCCCTGGGGTGATGAGAACTCAAATCAAAAAGATACTGGAATCTCTTTTTATCAAGGGTTGCAGACAACCAGATGTTTCTGAAGAGTGTCTATGATGATAAATGAATTAGCATTTAGGTGATCAGGAAGCAGAAGAAAGTCGAACCCCCCCAAATCGTCAAAATGGTGGAACTTCTGAAGACAACATTCGTAAAAGATGTTCTCAGTGTAACGCCCTCAACGTTATCAAAGAAGCATTAAAAAGCATTTACGCAAGTACAAATAAACTTTCCCAGGTATACCTTGTGTGTTCAGGGTTGAAGCTAGACCTATCTTTGTGGTGGGCTACAAATCATAATTTTAAAAGTCAACCAAGGGCGAGTAGATCAACACAGTTACAGTAGGATTCGAAACTGTATAATGGAAATATTGACTGCTATTCAGGGCACAGTCAAAATTATAGGCCCAAGGTGATGTAAAATCAATGACTATATGCCCCAAGCGAAGCCCCGATTATTAAGCAGTCAATATCAGACCAACTCGGTCAGTTAAAATATCCTGGAAAAATCCTACTAATACATTTCCGTCCCTCAACAAATTTAGAAATAGAAGTTGTAACAACAAAATTTAAGACCTCACCCAGGATTTGAACCAAGGACCTCCGACTCCGGAGGCAAACAGTTCAACCACTATACCAACACGGTAAGTTAAAATATCCTGGAAAAATCCTACTAATAAATTGCCGTCCCCAACAAATTTTGATATCTAAGTTGTAACAACAAAATTGTAGACCCCACCTGGGATTTGAACCAGGGACCTCCGACTCCGGAGGCAAACAGTTCTACCACGAGACCAACTCGGTCAGTTAAAATGTCTTGGAAAAATCTTACTAATAAATTTCCGTCCCCAACAAATTTTGATATCCAAGTTGTAACAACAAAATTGTAGACCCCACCTGGGATTTGAACCAGGGACCTCCAACTCCGGAGGCAAACAGTTCTACCACTAGACCAACTCGGTCAGTTAAAATATCCTGGAAAAATCCTACTAATACATTTCCGTCCCCCAACAAATTTTGAAATATAGGTTGTAACAACAAAATTGTAGACCTCACCTGGATTTGAACCAGGGACCTCCGACTCCGGAGGCAAACAGTTCTACCACTAGACCAACACGCTCAGTTAAAATATCCTGGAAAAATCCTACTAATACATTTCCGTCCCTCAACAAATTTAGAAATCTAAGTTGTAACAACAAAATTTGAGACCTCACCCGGGATTGCAACCAGGGACCTCCAACTCAGGAGGCAAACAGTTGTACCACTACACCAACTCGGTCAGTTAAAATATCCTGGAAAAATCCTACTAATAAATTTCCGTCCCTCAACAAATTTAGAAATCGAAGTTGTAATAACAAAATTTAAGACCTCACCCGGGGATTTGAACCAGGGACCTCAGACTCCAGAGGCAAACAGTTCTACCACTAGACCAACACGCTCAGTTAAAATATCCTGGAAAAATCCTACTAATAAATTTCCGTCCCTCAACAAATTTAGAAATCTAAGTTGTAACAACAAAATTTGAGACCTCACCCGGGATTGTAACCAGGGACCTCCAACCCAGGAGGCAAACAGTTGTACCACTACACCAACTCGGTCAGTTAAAATATCCTGGAAAAATCCTACTAATAAATTTCCGTCCCTCAACAAATTTAGAAATCGAAGTTGTAATAACAAAATTTAAGACCTCACCCGGGATTTGAACCAGGGACCTCCGACTCCGGAGCCAACAGTTCTACCACTAGACCAACACGATCAGTTAAAATATCCTGGAAAAATCCTACTAATAAATTTCCGTCCCCAACAAATTTGGACATCTAAGTTGTAACAACAAAATTGTAGACCACACGTGGGATTTGAACCAGGGACCTGCGACTCCAGAGGCAAACAGTTCTACCACTAGACCAACTCTGTCAGTTAAAACATCCTGCAAAAATCCTACTAATAAATTTCCGTCCCCCAACAAATTTTGAAACCTAAGTTGTAACAACAAAATTACAGACCTCACCTGGGATTTGAACCAGGGACCTCCTACTCCGGAGGCAAACAGTTCTACCACTAGACCAACTCAGTCAGTTAAAATATCTCGGAAAAATCCTACTAATAAATTTCGTCCCTCAACAAATTTTGAAATCTAAGTTGTAACAACAAAATTGTAGACCTCACCTGGGATTTGAACCAAGAACCTCCTACTCCAGAGGCAAACAGTTCTACCACTAGACCAACTCGGTCAGTTAAAATATCCTGTGAAAATTCTACTAATAAATTTCCGTCCCCCAACAAATTTTGAAATCTAAGTTGTAATAACAAAATCGTAGACCTCACCTGGGATTTGAACCAGGGACCTCCTACTTCAGAGGCAAACAGTTCTACCACTAGACCAACTCGGTCAGTTAAAATATCCTGAAAAAATACCACTAATAAATTTCCAACCCCCAACAAATTTAGAAATCTAAGTTGTAACAACAAAATTGTAGATCTCACCTGGGATTTGAACCAGGGTCCTACGACTCCGGAGGCAAACAGTTCTACCACTAGACCAACTCGGTCAGTTAAAATATCCTGGAAAAATCCTACTAATAAATTTCAGTCCCCCAACAAATGTTGAAATCTAAGTTGTAACAACAAAATTGTAGACCTCACCTGGGATTTGAACCAGGGACCTCCGACTCCAGAGGCAAACAGTTCTACCACTAGACCAACTCTGTCAGTTAAAATATCTTGGAAAAATCCTACTAATAAATGTCCGTCCCCCAACAAATTTTGAAACCTAAGTTGTAACAACAAAATTGTAGACCTCACCTGGGATTTGAACCAGAGACCTCCTACTCCAGAGGCAAACAGTTCTACCACTAGACCAACTCGGTCAGTTAAAATATCCTGGAAAATCCTACTAATAAATTTCCGTCCCCCAAAAAATTTTGAAATCTAAGTTGTAACAACAAAATGGCAGACCTCACCTGGGATTTGAACCAGGGACCTCCTACTCGAGAGGCAAACAGTTCTACCACTAGACCAACTCGGTCAGTTAAAATATCCTGGAAAAATCCTACTAATAAATTTCCGTCCCCCAACAAATTTTGAAATCTAAGTTGTAATAACGAAATTGTAGACCTCACCTGGGATTTGAACGAGGGACCTCCTACTCCAGAGGCAAACAGTTCTACCACTAGACCAAGTCGGTCAGTTAAAATATCCTGAAAAAATCCTACTAATAAATTTCCGTCCCCCAACAAATTTAGAAATCTAAGTTGTAACAACAAAATTGTAGACCTCACCTGGGATTTGAACCAGGGACCTCCTACTCCAGAGGCAAACAGTTCTACCACTAGACCAACTCGGTCAGTTAAAATATCCTGGAAAAATCCTACTAATAAATTTCCGTCCCCCAACAAATTTAGAAATCTAAGTTGTAACAACAAAATTGCAGACCTCACCTGGGATTTGAACCAGGGACCTCCTACTCGAGAGGCAAACAGTTCTACCACTAGACCAACTCGGTCAGTTAAAATATCCTGGAAAAATCCTACTAATAAATTTCCGTCCCCCAACAAATTTTGAAATCTAAGTTGTAATAACGAAATTGTAGACCTCACCTGGGATTTGAACGAGGGACCTCCTACTCCAGAGGCAAACAGTTCTACCACTAGACCAAGTCGGTCAGTTAAAATATCCTGAAAAAAATCCTACTAATAAATTTCCGTCCCCCAACAAATTTAGAAATCTAAGTTGTAACAACAAAATTGTAGACCTCACCTGGGATTTGAACAATGGACCTCCTACTCCAGAGGCAAACAGTTGTACCACTAGACCAACTCGGTCAGTTAAAATATCCTGGAAAAATCCTACTAATAAATTTCCGTCCCCCAACAAATTTTGAAACCTAAGTTGTAACAACAAAATTGCAGACCTCACCTGGGATTTGAACCAGGGACCTCCGACTCCGGAGGCAAACAGTTCTACCACTAGACCAACTCAGTCAGTTAAAATATCTTGGAAAAATCCTACTAATAAATGTCCGTCCCTCAACGAATTTTGAAACCTAAGTTGTAACAACAAAATTACAGACCTCACCTGGGATTTGAACCAGGGACCTCCGACTCCGGACGCAAACAGTTCTACCACTAGACCCACTCAGTCAGTTAAAATATCTTGGAAAAATCATACTAATAAATTGCCGTCCCTCAACAAATTTTGAAATCAGAGTTGTAACAACAAATTTGTAGACCTCACCTGGGATTTGAACAATGGACCTCCTACTCCAGAGGCAAACAGTTCTACCACTAGACCAACTCTGTCAGTTAAAATATCCTGGAAAAATCCTTCTAATAAATGTCCGTCCCCCAACAAATTTTGAAACCTAAGTTGTAACAACAAAATTGTAGACCTCACCTGGGATTTGAACCAGAGACCTCCTACTCCAGAGGCAAACAGTTCTACCAATAGACCAACTCGGTCAGTTAAAATATCCTGGAAAAATCCTACTAATAAATTTCCGCCCCCCAACAAATTTAGAAATCTAAGTTGTAACAACAAAATTGTAGACCTCACCTGGGATCTGATCCAGGTCCCTCCGACTCGAGAGGCAAACAGTTCTACCACTAGACCAACTCGGTCAGTTAAAATATCCTGGAAAAATCCTACTAATAAATTTCTGTCCCCCAACAAATTTTGAAATCTAAGTTGTAACAACAAAATTGTAGACCTCACCTGGGATTTGAACCAGGGATCATCTACTCCAAAGGCAAACAGTTCTACTACTAGACCAACTCGGTCAGTTAAAATATCCTGGACAAATCCTACTTATAAATTTCCGTCCCCCAACAAATTTAGAAATCTAAGTTGTAACAACAAAATTGTAGACCTCACCTGGGATTTGGACCAGGGACCTCCTACTCTAGAGGCAAACAGTTCTACCACTAGACCAACTCGGTCAGTTAAAATATCCTGAAAAAATCCTACTAATAAATTTCCGTCCCCCAACAAATTTAGAAATCTAAGTTGTAACAACAAAATTGTAGACCTCACCTGGGATTTGAACCAGGGACCTCCTACTCCAGAGGCAAACAGTTCTACCACTAGACCAACTCGGTCAGTTAAAATATCCTGGAAAAATCCTACTAATAAATTTCCGTCCCCCAACAAATTTAGAAATCTAAGTTGTAACAACAAAATTGCAGACCTCACCTGGGATTTGAACCAGGGACCTCCTACTCGAGAGGCAAACAGTTCTACCACTAGACCAACTCGGTCAGTTAAAATATCCTGGAAAAATCCTACTAATAAATTTCCGTCCCCCAACAAATTTTGAAATCTAAGTTGTAATAACGAAATTGTAGACCTCACCTGGGATTTGAACGAGGGACCTCCTACTCCAGAGGCAAACAGTTCTACCACTAGACCAAGTCGGTCAGTTAAAATATCCTGAAAAAAATCCTACTAATAAATTTCCGTCCCCCAACAAATTTAGAAATCTAAGTTGTAACAACAAAATTGTAGACCTCACCTGGGATTTGAACAATGGACCTCCTACTCCAGAGGCAAACAGTTGTACCACTAGACCAACTCTGTCAGTTAAAATATCCTGGAAAAATCCTACTAATAAATTTCCGTCCCCCAACAAATTTTGAAACCTAAGTTGTAACAACAAAATTGCAGACCTCACCTGGGATTTGAACCAGGGACCTCTGACTCCGGAGGCAAACAGTTCTACCACTAGACCAACTGAGTCAGTTAAAATATCTTGGAAAAATCCTACTAATAAATGTCCGTCCCTCAACGAATTTTGAAACCTAAGTTGTAACAACAAAATTACAGACCTCACCTGGGATTTGAACCAGGGACCTCCGACTCCGGACGCAAACAGTTCTACCACTAGACCCACTCAGTCAGTTAAAATATCTTGGAAAAATCATACTAATAAATTGCCGTCCCTCAACAAATTTTGAAATCAGAGTTGTAACAACAAAATTGTAGACCTCACCTGGGATTTGAACAATGGACCTCCTACTCCAGAGGCAAACAGTTGTACCACTAGACCAACTCGGTCAGTTAAAA
This sequence comes from Asterias rubens, assembly GCF_902459465.1. Lineage (NCBI taxonomy): Eukaryota > Metazoa > Echinodermata > Asteroidea > Forcipulatida > Asteriidae > Asterias > Asterias rubens. Next base: position 95,472 of record NW_022985735.1, read on the forward strand.
TATCCTGGAAAATCCTACTAATACATTTTCGTCCCCCAACAAATTTTGAAATCTAAGTTGTAACAACAAAATTGTAGACCTCACCTGGGATTTGAACCAGGGACCTCGAACTCCGAAGGCAAACAGTTCTACCACTAGACCAACTCAGTCAGTTAAAATATCCTGGAAAAATCCTACTAATAAATTTCCGTCCCCCAACAAATTTTGAAACCTAAGTTGTAACAACAAAATTACAGACCTCACCTGGGATTTGAACCAGGGACCTCCGACTCCAGAGGCAAACAGTTCTACCACTAGACCAACTCGGTCAGTTAAAATATCCTGGAAAATCCTACTAATAAATTTCCGTCCCCCAACAAATTTAGAAATCTAAGTTGTAACAACAAAATTGTAGACCTCACCTGGGATCTGATCCAGGTCCCTCCGACTCGAGAGGCAAACAGTTCTACCACTAGACCAACTCGGTCAGTTAAAATATCCTGGAAAAATCCTACTAATAAATTTCCGTCCCCCAACAAATTTTGAAATCTAAGTTGTAATAACGAAATTGTAGACCTCACCTCGGATTTGAACGAGGGACCTCCTACTCCAGAGGCAAACAGTTCTACCACTAGACCAACTCGGTCAGTTAAAATATCCTGAAAAAAATCCTACTAATAAATTTCCGTCCCCCAACAAATTTAGAAATCTAAGATGTAACAACAAAATTGTAGACCTCACCTGGGATCTGATCCAGGTCCCTCCGACTCCGGAGGCAAACAGTTCTACCACTAGACCAACTCGGTCAGTTAAAATATCCTGGAAAAATCCTACTAATAAATTTCCGTCCCCCAACAAATTTTGAAACCTAAGTTGTAACAACAAAATTGCAGACCTCACCTGGGATTTGAACCAGGGACCTCTGACTCCGGAGGCAAACAGTTCTACCACTAGACCAACTGAGTCAGTTAAAATATCTTGGAAAAATCCTACTAATAAATGTCCGTCCCTCAACGAATTTTGAAACCTAAGTTGTAACAACAAAATTACAGACCTCACCTGGGATTTGAACCAGGGACCTCCGACTCCGGACGCAAACAGTTCTACCACTAGACCAACTCAGTCAGTTAAAATATCTTGGAAAAATCATACTAATAAATTGCCGTCCCTCAACAAATTTTGAAATCAGAGTTGTAACAACAAAATTGTAGACCTCACCTGGGATTTGAACAATGGACCTCCTACTCCAGAGGCAAACAGTTGTACCACTAGACCAACTCGGTCAGTTAAAATATCCTGGAAAATCCTACTAATACATTTTCGTCCCCCAACAAATTTTGAAATCTAAGTTGTAACAACAAAATTGTAGACCTCACCTGGGATTTGAACCAGGGACCTCGAACTCCGAAGGCAAACAGTTCTACCACTAGACCAACTCGGTCAGTTAAAATATCCTGGAAAAATCCTACTAATAAATTTCCGTCCCCCAACAAATTTTGAAATCTAAGTTGTAACAACAAAATTACAGACCTCACCTGGGATTTGAACCAGGGACCTCCGACTCCAGAGGCAAACAGTTCTACCACTAGACCAACTCGGTCAGTTAAAATATCCTGGAAAAATCCTACTAATAAATTTCCGTCCCCCAACAAATTTTGAAATCTAAGTTGTAACAACAAAATTGTAGACCTCACCTGGGATTTGAACCAGGGACCTCCTACTCCAGAGGCAAACAGTTCTACCACTAGACCAACTCGGTCAGTTAAAATATCCTGGAAAATCCTACTAATAAATTTCCGTCCCCCAACAAATTTTGAAATCTAAGTTGTAACAACAAAATTGTAGACCTCACCTGGGATTTGAACCAGGGACCTCCTACTCCAGAGGCAAACAGTTCTACCACTAGACCAACTCGGTCAGTTAAAATATCCTGGAAAAATCCTACTAATAAATTTCCGTCCCCCAACAAATTTTGAAACCTAAGTTGTAACAACAAAAGTACAGACCTCACCTGGGATTTGAACCAGGGACCTCCTACTCCGGAGGCAAACAGTTCTACCACTAGACCAACTCAGTCAGTTAAAATATCTCGGAAAAATCCTACTAATAAATTGCCGTCCCTCAACAAATTTTGAAATCTAAGTTGTAACAACAAAATTGTAGACCTCACCTGGGATTTGAACCAGGGACCTCCTACTCCAGAGGCAAACAGTTCTACCACTAGACCAACTCGGTCAGTTAAAATATCCTGGAAAATCCTACTAATAAATTTCCGTCCCCCAACAAATTTTGAAATCTAAGTTGTAATAACAAAATTGTAGACCTCACCTGGGATTTGAACCAGGGACCTCCTACTCCAGAGGCAAACAGTTCTACCACTAGACCAACTCGGTCAGTTAAAATATCCTGGAAAAATCCTACTAATAAATTTCCGTCCCCCAACAAATTTTGAAACCTAAGTTGTAACAACAAAATTACAGACCTCACCTGGGATTTGAACCAGGGACCTCCGACTCCGGAGGCAAACAGTTCTACCACTAGACCAACTCA
>NW_022985736.1:0-94869 GCF_902459465.1 Asterias rubens
TGGTCTTTTATGAGCGTCTGGTTGATCGAAGGGTTGCAACATTTTGCTGAAATACTGGTTTGATTTCCGACAATGAACTTTTTGGCGTTCACCAATTTGTGACGGAAAATGTTCATTAAAGGCACTGAACTTGTTTGGTAATTGTCAAAGACCGGTCTTCTCACTTGCTGTATCCTAACATTTGCATAAAATAACAAACCTGTGGAAATTGCGCTCAATTGGACACTGAAGTTGCGAGAAATAATGAAAGAAAAAAAAGTCCTTGTTGGGACAAGTTTGGTGCTTTCGGATTGGAATACAAGACTTCTGGCTATAGAAGTCTTTTAATATTTTGGGAGAAATTACCTCTTTCTCAAAAACGGTAGAGGCAGTCGCTTCCAACAACGTTTTATACTTTCAACAGCTCTCCAATGCTCGTTACCAGTCAGTTTTTAAATTAATTACTTTGTTCTGAGAAATTACTAAACGTGTCAGTGCCTTTAAGGTTTTTCCGAGATTTTTAACTGATCGTAATAATCGTTCGCCTCCGGAGTATGAGGTCCCCGGTTCAAATCACGGAGGGGTTAACACATTCCTGACATTTAAAGGTAATAACTTTGAACCACCCTTCTTTTATCTAAAGGGTCACAGTTAGTTTCATTCACCTAAACATTGAATTTAGTAATGAGACAGAAATCTTGTGGTAACTATTTCTTTAATTATTTGGGTTTTACACTGAAAACATCACTTAGTCAATTGTCTAAAAAAAAAATAGTCATTTACATGGTTTAATTTGACTAATCTTTAATTGGTCACTCAATCAAAAGATTAGTCAATACACACTGAAATGACAAATTATAGTTTGTCTTTGAAAATGGTTTAAAATGACTAAATGATCTGGAGATTGGTAATACACGAAATTAAATTAGTCATCCAAGAAAATTAATTAGTCATGCAGCAACTATTTAGTCTTTCAATTAGTCTGACAATACCAATAATTAGTCTTTTACACACTTCTGTTATAATTAGTCACTGTAAATTTATTGCAAATCCAACACAAACTCCAACTGAAGCAACTTTGTTAACCATCAGTTCCTTTGAGAACAATCTGCTGAATAACTACTGAATCTCAATTTTTTTTTAACATTATTAAACAAACTTCAATAGATTTTTTTCCCAACTTGCAAAGTTAAAAAGTTGTTTTAACAACCCATTAGTCCCACCTACGGTACACACCGTGATGACAGGACTTTAATAAAGCGGTATTTAAGGTTAAATTTATCGACAGTGAAACAATTATGAAAGTAAACAAGTATCACAAGTCTCTAACTTTACGTGAAAATCTGTAATTTGTATGCCCTTTCAGTGCAAAATCTTGAACAAAACTTCAATCACTGCCAACAATAACTTTGAGAGGTACATTCCATAGAGGAATTTGTTTGTTAAAAAGTTTAATTTAACACAGTTTAGACGCAATATTATGGAAATTTAGTATACAGAACCATATTGGAATTACATGCTTATTGCACACGTTTTGGGGGTGCTAACAGATTTTGCACTGAAAGCGTATCAGATAAAGTTGAAACTTACACAGTTTAATAATGTAAGATTGGCCATGATGATGTCTTTCTTTCACAATTGGACTTTGACTACTGACAGATAATTGTACTGTTTTATATATGGTTAAAGGGTGTGTACAACATTGGTAAGAATGAAAATATAAATGCTCACAGATTTGCACAAACTTACATGGTACAAAGATGGTCATGGTAAAAACTTCCATTGAAATAGTTTTGCTTGAAATGGCATAGTTTTTAGGAAATGAGTAAAAGAATAGTCTTTATAGTAGGGTCATATCTTTGGATTCCGTGACCATTTTTTTGCTACCTTTTTTTCTCGATGGATTTGACTTCAGGAACCATCTAAAAGGAAAATAAGCCCCTATGAACCTCTGAAATGTGATAGGAACTTTTGTTTTATTATGCAATATTCAAAATGGCCTCCGACGGCATCTTGAAAAACATAAATTGTAATAGCTCTGGCCCCAGATGACCTAGACGGACAAATGAGATGTCCTTTTCCACTATTTCTGGCATGCCAAATACACTGGAATTGTAATTGTAAAGTTTTGGGACCATCTTGACCTCTAAATCCAAGATGGCCGCCATCTCCAACTTGAAAAACATAGCATGTAATAGCTTGGCACCATATGACCTAGACGGGAAAAAGAGATGTATACCAGTCTGGTCGTCAATCTTAAGAACACCATATTGATAAAAAGCAATTGTCTTCACTAGTTCTGGGATGTACTGCAGGTGAAATACAAAAAACGAGGAAATGTAGCACGCGACTGCTGTTGTTACATCATCAACAACAGAAACTACCTCGCCTTCTGCAACTACTTTAAACTCTGTAGACACATGTGTCGATTTTTCATCCATTTCGATGTACAGAATGTGTGGTGTCTTCATCCTTCAATAAATAAAAGTAAAAAGTAAATTACTCAATATTGCTGTAAGCAACCAGATGTTATTCATACTTCAAGTACTAAATGGAAAAACTTAATTTATGCTACAATACAGCACATCAGTGCTTTGAGAAGCAATTTTGCAACATTTTTTTCTACAATTTGAGACCACTGCATGACATTACATAACAACTATTAGTTATTATACAAGCAGAGTGGAATACAAGAAAAACAACGGACAGTGCTTCTGCGTCCCATGTCAACTGGGATGCAGATTTTTTTGGGGGTTCATATTCCACGAGTTCGTTGGGTGATCACCCCACCCCATTTAAAGGAATAAACCATAAATAGGACAGTTTTCCACAAATTTGTGCTAATTTGGATCAGAATTAAATACTCTAATCAAACGTCCTTAAAATAAGTAAAAAAAATAACCAGAACTTTGACACATACCTGGACTTTTGACCCAGATTAAAAAAAACATCTTTACGGAAATTTCATGAAAAAAACTCTGCTTGATAGAGCAGAGTTACCACGTACAAAAACCAATTTTAAATTTATTTGGGGTCATAAAATGAAGGTTCTGTGGTGGTTTTTGCCAGAAAGGAGGTGGGGTGCATGCAAGTAGTATTCAGTTGACACACATACCGCTTACACTAGAATTAAAAAAAAAAACTCGATCCGTGTTTTGTGTACCAAAACATATGGACACGCGTTAGGAATCAGACGTCGTGGTTCCCAGACGCGTGTCCATATGTTTTTGTACGCAAAGCACGGATCGAGTGTTTTTTAATTCTAGGACAAACGTGTGTAGATAATTCTCCACGTTTGTCCTGGGAAAAAAATAATATGCGCACGCTCGTCACGTGTTCGTGACTTCGCGATGCGTTCGGCAGAGTTCGGGGACAATCAGCATGTAGTGTAGTGGTAAAACAGAGTATTTGGGGACTGAATAACAGTAAGAATTTATAACTTTAACATTTTTGAGATTGCGGAGCGAGTGGGTTCTCCTGGTCGCCCCCTTGGACATGAGATATCAAAGGACACATTAGAGCCTATTTTGTGCGACATTAAAATAAAAATAAAGAGAGATTTTTGATTCCAAAATTCATTGAACAACCATTGAACCATCATCGTTTAAAGCGTGAGAGATATAAACCTATGAGGTTACGGGAGACGATAGCCGGACGAACCGAATAGTTCTAGCTAGGAGTAGTAGCTACTCTAGTACACTAGAAGTGGCTAAATCTCCCTTGTGCAACTTACATAATAGTAATAATGATTGGGTACGAAATGTCCTGCTTCAGGTATTCATGCAGAAATTTAATTTTGCCATCAATAAATATAAATGTGAAAAAACTGTTGACTGTGTCTGTGTAGGCAGTGAACTTACTTTGTCGAGTCCATGGTGAAAGTTGTATGGGATGTATGTAGGCCTGTGTACATGCACGTCAACCTGAAATACAAAACAAAGGTTCTTAATTAAAATCCTTAAAGTGTTTGGGTACTTTTGTACGACCCAAACGCAATGTCCAAAGGTTTACATTTAAAATTAACTTACACAGTTTTAAGATAATGGTGGTAGAAAGCTTCCCTTAAAATACTTGCTGTGGTGCTGTGTAGTTTTTGAGAAATGAGGAAAACAATGTCACAAAAATAACTTTCGCCTCAGGATACAAACATTATTTTAGCATGTACAGCGTATGTACCAGTAGCAGTACTGGGTATTTACTATTTAATACGCGACTCTCCTGAAAACATCGCTTTGCCCTTTGTGATTTTCACCTTTTTCTCAAAAACTTGGCGACTATAAATCATGCTAATAAAATTGTTTTTTGTTTAGTTTGTTGTGACTCACAGCTAATTTCTGAATTGCTCATAACTTGCCGTCACTGCACTGGTGACTGGCTCAGCAGAAACCGGTTGCTCGTGTATGTGGTGTATTTACTTAAAAGTAGTGATAGCAATAGCAATTTTATACTACGTACAGCAGTACAACATACATGTACTCCGCAGTACGTTAGTTCATAAAACTTTTTTGAGTTGATATTGAATTTGAAAAGGGAAACTAAAAATGTTGCTTATGTAAGTTAACGTTTGTTCATTTCTCAGCCAGGCAAGTCCTCTATTATGGAACGCCCAAATATGGAACGCCAAAGAGGCATTTAAATCATCGGTGATGGTCTTTTGCAACCGGTGATCAAAATTTGTCATCGGTGGTGGTCCTATGCGATCGGTGATCAACTTTAGCGAGCGGTGATAATACACGATCGGTGGTCCATTTTAGCGATCGGTCATGCATATTCATGATCGGTGATGGTATTAGCGATCGGTCATGCATATTCACGACCGTTGATGGCTTTTGCCAATCGGTCACTTCAGGGAATTGGTGTTTGCTTTTTGCACATCGGTCAACTTAGGGATCGGTGATGGCTTTTGCAATCGGTCAACTTAAGGGATCGGAAGTGGCTTTTTGCAATCAGTCAACTTTAGGGATCGGTGGTGGCTTTTTGCAATCGGTCAACTTTTGCAACCGGTGATGGGATTTTGGGATATCCGAATTTTGCGTCGGTCGGTGCAGGCCTACTTCAAAACCTATGATTGTGTAGATTGTGGATATTAATTGGTGTTATTTTCTAGTTCACACCACCATGGAGGAATATTACACTCACCAGCGGGTTGACTGACTTGCCAAACATTTTTAGAAGAGTACCATTTTATAACTATGTAAGGGGGGAACGCAACAAACATCAAATTAAATCAGCTCTTTCTAAAAAGCTAATAATAACAACAACAAATGGGTAGGAGAGGTGTGGAAGGGTATCTATGTCCCACAATTGGTTGTCGTCTTCCGGAAATGGTGTATGCCGGAGAAATACAAATATTATATTCAATGAAGGGAAATGTTTTTGAACAAGAGTCTCTACCGATAGTTTGTGTGTAAGGGAAAATCTGAAATCATACAAGTAGCCCTGTGTAAACAGACCCGGAGGTGAGAACATTATGACCACACAAAAAACCGTTTTGAGGGAAAACACATATTATGTGCATCATGAATGTGATGGACCACACACAGACGGGACGCACTCAACACGTTTTATAAAAGGCTAGGTAAAGTATTATACAAATATTTCCTTGTAATAAACGGAGAGGCACGTATTAATTGAATCCAAAGCGAAAAACGTACTATATAAAGTTCTTAATTTAGGGGGGGGGGGGTGTGTAAAGTATAAAGATAAAAGAGTTAAATCTTATATAAAATTGAAGCTTGAAAATAAGCTTTACTCTAAACGTAATTTTGTTTTAAATTATTAATCACTAACCTGTGATCTTCATTTGCATATTTAATTAGTAAATCTTAGTAGAGCGCCATATCTCAAAAAGTATACTTCCGGGTCAACCGGAAGTTGGCCCATTTTTTGTTTCAGTTATACTACACAATCAATCTTCATTTTTGTTTCAGTTATAGACTCCTTTAATTTTTACTTTGGGAAACCGTGACCCCATGTTGACCTCTATTTTCGGGTCAACCTGAATTGGACCAGATCTCAAGACCTATACAGCCTATTTCAAACTTGTTCCAGTTTCCGCGACCCCATGTTGACTTCTTTATCCGGGTCAACCGGAAGTGGGACCATATCTCAAGAACTATACAACCGATTTTCAAACTTTTTTTTCAGTTGCAAACTCCTTGTGTTAAATATTAACTTTGAAAAATGTGTCCCCTTGTTGACCTCTACTTCAGGGTCAACCGAAAGTGGGACCATACCTCAAGAACTACACCACTAATTTTTAAACCATTTTTTACTTAGAGACTCTTTGAGCATTAAGGATTAACCTTAACAAAATTTGGCCCCCATATTGACCTAGCTCTACTTCCAGGTCAACCGGAAGTGGGACAATATCCCAAGAACTTCACAACCTATGTTCAAACCTTTTTTCATTTATAGCCTAACAAACAATACTGTATCGGGCCAATGGTGGCATGTACCGGCGTCGAGTTTCGATAAGGTGTCGTTACTTATGATGATGATATTGAGCCAGAATTGGGCCAGTGCTGGCCTTCTTCCGGTCAAGCGTCATGCTCTTGCTAGTAAAGTGCCCACACTGGGCCAATGTAGGTTTTATAGCGGCAAACTATTTTAGTTAGGACGGAGGTTTGCCTGTCTTGGCCATTATTGGTTTTGTGCGGCACACCGTTTCGGCAAAATGATGAACCTTTAATGGGCCATTGCTGGTTTTGTAGCGGTGCACCATTTTGGGAAAGTGGTAGAAAACCTGCAATGGTCCAATACTGGTTTTGTGGCACACCATTTGAGAAAACAGGCAGAAAACCTCTCATTGAGCCAATACTGGTTTTGTAGCTGCACACCATTTTTGTCAAATGGTATCATATAGAAAACCTTTTCGGGGCCAATCATGCCAATACTGGCTTTGGCAAAACGTTAAAGAATATGTTCTAAAACTACTGGTTTGTTGGCGGCACACCATTTTATTACTTTATTGTTTTTTATATAGCATTTTTAGTTTGATTTATTCATTGCTGCTGTTTTTTCATTTTTTATGTTTTGTGTTTATCATGGACAACTACACTTTATTGTAATGAACTTTTTTATTGCAAAGTAATTTCATTTAAATTTAATATATTTGATATACTTTTTGCATTTTTATTTTATTTATAAAAACTTACGAGTTAAAATGCTGGTTGAATTTTCGTCTGATAATGAAAGTTTTACTTTCTGTCATCTGTCTACTGGTTTGTTGTCGGCACACCATTTGGCAAAATGGTAGAAAACCTCTATTGTGCCAACACTGGTTTTGTAGCTGCACCATAGACAATCTTTTCTGGGCCAATACTGGTTTCGAAGTGGTACACCATTTGTGTAGATTGTGGATATTAATTGTTGTTATTTTCTAGTTCACACCTTCGTGGAGGAATAAATTACACTCACCAGCGGGTTGACTGACTTGCCAAACATTTTTAGAAGAGTACCATTTTATACCCAGATAACATACATACATTGGGCAATCAGTTATTCCAAATTATTACATTATTGAAATCAAGATTTATTAATATCTACAATTTTGGGATATTTATAGCAAAAATAATCTTAACAAATTACATTACTTTGTAATTTTTTAATTGTTTCGACAATCTTAAGACATCCTGTGCCACAGCTTTGACACCCTGCCTTGAAAATTGCATATTATGACCAATGTCGGTTCAATGCCGGCCCAATGGTGGCCGTTACCAAATCAGTATTGGCACAAAAAGTTGTTTTATACCATTATTTGCCAAAATGGTGTGCCACTTTCGAAACCAGTATTGGCCCAGCATTTTGTCAAAATGGCGTGGCGCTAAAAAAAAAGAATTGGCCCAGAAAGATTGTCTATGGTGCAGCTACAAAACCAGTGTTGGCACAATAGAGGTTTTCTACCATTTTGCCAAAATGGTGTGCCGCCAACAAACCAGTAGACAGATGACAGAAAGTAAAACTTTCATTATCAGACGAAAATTCAACCAGTATTTTAACTCGTAAGGTTTTATTAATAAAATAAAAATGCAAAAAGTATATCAAATATATTAAATTTAAATGAATTACTTTGCAATAAAAAAGTTCATTACAATAAAGTGTAGTTGTCCATGATAAACACAAAACATAAAAAATGAAGAAAAAAAAACAGCAGCAATGAATAAATCAAATTAAAAATGCTATGTAAAAACCAATAAAATAATAAAGGAGGTATACATTTAGAATGTTGTTTTATTAATAGTATTCGGTTTCTCAAAATGCCGGTACCATCAGGGGTCGATTTCACAGAGAGTTAGGCCTAGTCCTAACTTATAGTCCTTGGAGATATAAGAAACGTATGGCTAGTCCTAAGTAAGGACGATTAACTCTTCCTAACTCGGGATAAGAGTAGTCTTAACTCTTTGTGAAATCCACCCCAGCTCAATAACTTGCATGGGCTAATTCCTTTGTAATTTTCAAGTCGGTTTAGTAATTAGAACATATTTCTTTACCGTTTTGCCAAAGCCAGTATTGGCATGATTGGCCCCGAAAAGGTTTTCTATATGACACCATTTTGACAAAAATGGTGTGCAGCTACAAAACCAGTATTGGCTCAATGAGAGGTTTTCTGCCTGTTTCTCAAATGGTGTGCCATAAAACCAGTATTGGACCATTGCAGGTTTTCTACCACTTTCCCAAATGGTGCACCGCTACAAAACCAGCATTGGCCCATTAAAGGTTCATCATTTTGCCGAAACGGTGTGCCGCACAAAACCAATATTGGCCAAGACAGGCAAACCTCCGTCCTAACTAAAATAGTTTGCCTCATTAAAACCGACATTGGCCCAGTGTGGGCACTTTACTAGCAAGGACATGACGCTTGACCGTAAGAAGGCCAGCACTGGCCCAATTCTGGCTCAATATCATCATCATAATTAACGGCACCGTATCGAAACTGTATTGTTTGTTAGGCTATAACTGAAAAAAGGTTTGAACATAGGTTGTGAAGTTCTTGGGATATTGTCCCACTTCCGGTTGACCTGGAAGTAGAGCTAGGTCAATATGGGGGCCAAATTTTGTTAAGGTTAATCCTTAATGCTCAAAGAGTCTCTAAGTAAAAAAGAGTTTAAAAAATTAGTGGTGTAGTTCTTGAGGTATGGTCCCACTTCCGGTTGACCCTGAAGTAGAGGTCAACAAGGGGACACATTTTTCAAAGTTAATATTTAACACAAAGGAGTGTGCAACTGAAAAAAAGTTTGAAAATCGGTTGTATAGTTCTTGAGATATGGTCCCACTTCCGGTTGACCCGGATGTAGAGGTCAACATGGGGTCGCGGAAACTGGAACAAGTTTGAAATAGGGTGTATAGGTCTTGAGATCTGGTCCCAATTCAGGTTGACCCGAAAATAGAGGTCAACATGGGGTCACGGTTTTCCAAAGTAAAAATTTAAAAGGAGTCTATAACTGAAACAAAAAATGAAGATTGATTGTGTAGTATAACTGAAACAAAAAATGGGCCAACTTCCGGTTGACCCGGAAGTATACTTCTTGAGATATGGCGCGTTACTAAGATTTACTAATTAAATATGCAAATGAAGATCACAAGGTTAATTGATTAATAATTTAAAACAAAATTACGTTTAGAGTAAAGCTTATTTTCAAGCTTCAATTTATATAAGATTTAACTCTTTTATCTTTATACTTTATACACCCCCCCCCCCCCCCCCCCCCGTAAATTAAGAACTTTATATAGTACGTTTTTCGCTTTGGATTCAATTAATACGTGCCTCTCCGTTTATTACAAGGAAATATTTGTATAATACTTTACCTAGCCTTTTATAAAACGTGTTGAGTGCGTCCCGGCCTGTGTTTGTCCATCACATTCATGATGCACATAATATGTGTTTTCCCATCAAAACGGTTTTTGTGTGGTCATAATGTTCTCACCTCCGGGTCTGTTTACACAGGGCTACTTGTATGATTTCAGATTTCCCCTTACACACAAAACTATCGGTAGAGACTCTTGTTCAAAAACATTTCCCTTCACTGAATATAAATATTTGTATTTCCCCGGCATACACCATTTCCGGAAGACGACAACCAATTGTGGGACATAGATAACCCTTCCACACCCTATCCTAATGTATTCCTCCATGTTGGTGTGAACTAGAAAATAACACAACTAATGTCCACAATCTACACAATCATAGGTTTTGAAGTAGGCCTGCACCGACCGGACGCAAAATTCGGATATCCCAAAATCCCATCACCGGTTGCAAAAGTTGACTCATTGCAAAAAAGCCACCACCGATCCCTAAAGTTGACTGATTGCAAAAAGCCACCTCCGATCCCTTCAGTTGACCGATTGCAAAAAGCCACCACCGATCCCTAAAGTTGACCGATTGCAAAAAGCCACCACCGATCACTAAAGTTGACCGATTGCAAAAAGCCACCACCGATCACTAAAGATGACCGCATGCAAAAAGCCATCACCGATCCCTGAAGTTGACCGATTGCAAAAAGCCATCACCGATCCCTAAGTTGACCAACTGCAAAAAGCCACCACCAATCCCTAACGTTGACCGATATTATATTTCTGAATAATTACAACAGAATAAAATATATTAATTACCTTATTTCATATTCCATCACCCACCAACAGCACACGTTGACACGGACTAATAACCTGACGTTCTTGTTGCTGCATGCTGCATGCAGACGAGAGGGAAAGTTACCAATCGCGCGGGCGATATTTGCGCGACAGTGACAATTACACGCTATTTGCGATAATGGTTTTTAAACAGTGTAAATAACTGTGCTGAATTGCAATGCTGCGCGACCATCGCGCACTAAACAATATCGGCGCGAAACCGGCCTAACCGGGGGGTGGGATTGTGTTCTGGCTGTTCTGTTAATCGTACTCACCGTGCTGATTAATGACAGCACTGTTTACAGACTACCTCCAAGGTTACAAGCGGCGCCCATGTTTTCCAAAAGTTGAAACAGGAATTTATTCTTGAATTAAATTTAATAATTCAGAAATTCAGAATACACAATAATTCACAACCTCTTGATAGGGAGGAAGGGGCGGTGGCACTCGACCGAACGTTGTACGAGTAAGTTCTGTATCAGGCGTTTGTAATGTGCCTCGCCTTCGGAGCCAATTCAATTAGTATTTTTCTCACACATTAGTCGACCAATTTGTCATTGCTATGTCAGACTTGTCATTTCATATTTTGGAGAGAAACAAATTAGTCAAACAGTACTCTGTATCAACTAATCTACGGGCAAAATTAGAAATAACAAATTCGTATTAGTCTTTAAAAAATATTGATTAGTAATTTCATTAGCTCAATTAGTAAAAATGTTTCCTATTAGTTAGTTCGGATTGAAAAACTAGTCATGGATGGAAAGACTGATTTTTATTGCGTAGTTGACTAATTTTTTCTCCAAATTGACTACTAGATGTTTTCAGTGTATGTTATTCGTAAACACAGACATACACCCGGTTGTCTCTGTTGTTTCATAAACTGTTGCAACCCCGCAAACAAAAAGTTGATTGGTTTTTAATCTGAAAGTTTTTTCAGTGTGATTGTTTATACCAGCTATGAATCTGATAACAGGTTGAGTGTTTTTAATAATTAATTACTCCCGTTAAAGTTCAGTTTCTTTTTATTTTATTTGCTCATACATTGTACCTGCTTAGTGTTTGACTCTGTGCATTTTATTCAGAGCACCAGACCATGATTAAGGCGCAATCAAGTTTTTGTCTTATTATTATTATTTATTAACTAATTACTAATTTGTATTATTTTCCCATGTACTCCGATGTGTGCCATCACTGTATACTCGGTAGTTACTCGAGCTCTGTGAAGAAAATCAGGCAAATAACTCGGTTGGGATTCACGAACTTTGCAAATTAAAAATTCAGTATATATATTGGGTAAAACCAAAATTAATATTATTTGATACCCTGTTGCAAATTACTAGCTATTAAAGGAACGCGTTGCCTTGGATCGGACGAGTTGGTCTATAAAAAGCGTAACCGATTGTTATAAAATGCATATGATTTGAAAGATGCTTCAAAAGTATAATACAAAGATCCACACAAATTTGCCTCGAAATTGCGTGGTTTTCCTTTTACTTTGCGAACTAACACGGTCGGCCATTTATTGGAGTCAAAAATTTGACTCCCATAAATGGCCGACCGTGTTAGTCGACGAGGTAAAAGGAAAACCGTGCAATTTCGAGGCATATTTGTGTGAATCATTGTATTCTACTTTTACAACATCTTTCTAACCATATGCATTTTATAACAAACGGTTACAGACGCTTTTCAAAGACCAACTCGACCGATCCAAGGCAACGTGTTCCTTTAACTATAATTACTTCACTGATGTCATATTTACAGCACTTCATGACGAGTTTTGGCGGGAATGTTTCTACGGTGTTCATCCTTGCTCCACATTTCTGCATTGATCACGATGCTGCACTAAAAGGGCAGCTCATTGGTACCCTGTTCGTTGTCAATGGGCTGGTAACCGTCCTTCAATGTACTATTGGAGTAAGGTATTGCAACTCATTTGATTCTCTGAATGTTGTTCTCCCTAAGCTAACATGGCATGTTTTAAGCAATCTTTTAACTATTTTCGGTTTCTGCTATATGGAACAAGTTGCCTGCTAAGGTCAAGAATGCAGTATATGAGTACAAAAACGTGTGCAAACAAACAAGTTGTTAAATTTATTTTGATCCTGCACTTAGGTCGGGGCTACATTTAAGTGCAAGTAGGTTTGGGGCTAGAATTCGGTTGGGACTGCACGTTTATGGCACATTTATTTTCGGTCAGCCTATATAAAGTGCTCGGGCGCATGCACCAGTGATTTAATATGTTTGACTCATTTCGAGTTAGAAAAAATGCTTTAAAATAACACCTTTCTTATATACACAGATTGCCGATTATCCAGGGCGCAAGTTTTGCCTTCGTTGTTCCAACCATTGCTATTCTACAAACAAGGGGCGAATGCCTCCCCGTACAAACAGGTAATATTCATTAAACGGTCGCTGTGTAATGTCGGGTGGGACGTAAAGCCGTTGGTCCTTGTGTAACTCACGTATATAACCCAGTGCGGTTCTCGAAAAGAGAAGTGGTTCACCCTGGTGTCCCTGGTTTGATTGGCATCATATTGCGCCACAGCACCTTGTTAACCATTACATGCTATGTAAAATGAGTAGGTCTCATAATTCAAACGTAGCCCACATACCTTGCAAAATACTGTATGTTAAAGCGCCTTGAGCGTCACTTCGGCTTTAACGTGGAAAACAACGGAGAACATCGTACAGACTTTCAAATGACCATGAACTCATTTGACTATTCCCACTTGGTCTTTCTCCGGAAAACGATCAGAGCATACTGATCGAAACGTCGAGCTGAAACCAACGGTTTTTTCAGAAGCACACCAACTCATTTTTAGAGATAGTCATTACGTGGTGTTACGCACATCTTTCCGTATCGTATTTCCAGCATGCAGAGTTTCAAATCCTACTTTATTCCCATATAAAACAAAAACATGACTGGCTTTTTGGTTTGACAGATGAGCAGAAGCTAGCAGCTGATGAAGATTGGTTGTTACGTATCAGAGAGGTAATTTCATAACCCATTAACTCATTGGTTTTTGTTAATGAAAATTGATTGAACGTGATTCAACAGCGGAATAAAACAGCTGAACGTTGAAGGAACATTACAGATTTTTTTTTTTTGCGAACAAAACAGTTGCGTAAAGTGTAAATCTGGGGTGTCGTGTTCCGAGTGGATAAGAGCACCGAACTCAAGCTCGGATGTTTCTGTTCAGCAGAGTGTGGGTTCGAATCCCGGTCGTGACACTGTGTCCATGAGCATGAGCAAGACACTTAACTAAAATTGCTTCTCTCCACCCAAAATTAAATGGGTACCTGTGAGGGCAGAGATGGTTCTTTGTAAATGATTTAGCCGATTAATGTTGCATGTATACGCCCAGGGAGCTGAGATGGTTTAGGGAATGAAGGCCAAGTGACCAGGGGTAATAATGTTGGAAGCGCTTTGAGACGCCCTTCGGGTGTGAAGAGCGCTATACAACAAACAGTTGTTATTATACATTGATACCTCACCATGCAATGCCTCAAATCCTATATGTTGTTATATAGGCACTCAGTTTGTGAACAAAATGGTGACATGGTCTTTCGGTTTAACATCTGTCATCAAATAATGTCTGCATCGATGTATGATTAACATCAGTTGCTTTTATGTAAATGATCCAAAACGAACGGTGCCTCGATTAAACTTGTTTTTATTTTAATTGGGACATTTTAATCGGGGATAAAGTATACTACTTCGTTGCAGGATAATAATGCAAGAAAAAACACCCTTGTCCGACTAAGTTGTGTGCTTTCAGATGCTTGATTTTGAGACCTCAAAATCAAATTCTGACGTCTCGAAATCAAATTAAAGGAAAGTTACGTCTTTTTCAAAAACCATGTTGCTTCAGAGGGAGCCGTTTCTCAGAATGTTTTACATTATATACCTCATATATAGAATTCTACAATCTGATTGGTTAAAAATTGAGTCATGGAAATAGCTATGCCGCCTTTTCCCATCAAGATGACGTCATGGTGACTATATGTCCGGGGCAAAGTCAATTGATTATGCCCGCCCTGAAAATAACGCAACCTTTTTTGGCAGACGACCTTTCACCGTAGTCAGTGTTGCTGATAAGAAGAATCTTAAGTTTATTCGGTGTATATAAAAATTTACTGCTTTATAATCGGGGAACAGCCTTAAATTATAGGCCCTCGGTGATGTCATAACCATGGCTATGCCATCAGCTTCCCTTCAGGCATAGTCATGGTTTTGACATCACCTTGGGCCTATAATTTTAACTGTGCCCCTCATAGCAGTCAATATTTCCATACTATCAACAGCTCCCTTTCACTCGCTACTATTAAGTAAGGTTTTGTGTTAATTATTATTTTGATTAATAACCAATAGTGTCCACTGCCTTTAATGATTGTTCTGTCTTCCCTGACAGATCCAAGGCGCTATTATGGTTGCATCTTGCGTACAGGTGGTTGTAGGAGCCACTGGTATCGTGGGGCTCTTGATGAATTTCATTGGTCCCCTGGCAATAACACCAACCATCACGCTGATTGGTCTATCCCTTCACCAAACAGCAGCGTTGAAGTCTGGCGCTCACTGGGGCATATCTGTCTTGTACGTATACATACTGTCACAATGTTGTGATACATGGTTTTAAATAATGTCTGTATTGTCTGTTTTGTAGAGTGTCATGGCCGAGTGGTTGAGAGCAACGAATCCAGTTCTGATGCTAAGTCACTAAGTGTGGGTTCGAATCCCGGTCGTGTCATTGAGCAAAATACTTTACTATAGTTGCTTCTCTTCACCCAGGGGGTATAAATGGGTACCTGCGAGGGTAGAGGTTGATATTGTGAACTTAATCAAAAAGCCTTCGGAGCGCTACGGCAGCTTGGGGCTGTATACTCCCCAGGGAGCTGAGCAAGATTAAAGGAATGTTATTGGCCCAATGACCAGGGGACTATAGCGCATTGGTACGGTTTACTGTGAAATGCGCTATATACGAATTTGTATTATTATTGTATTGTGTTTATACGGGATTTCAACATTATTATCAACTTTGTATAAAGGTATTCAAAATCAGCTTATGTAATAAAGATATGTATTATCGTTGTTCGTTTATTTTTGAAATCCCCCTTTTTCTTTTACATGTATTAGGACAACCGTTCTCATTATAATCTTCTCGCAGTTCCTACCTGAAGTTGGGATACCATTTTGCGGCTACAATTCTCAAAAGAAGTGCCATGTGACAAGGTTTAAGCTCTTCAAGTTGTTTCCAGTAAGCCTTAATGTTCTGTCGGTTACCATGGCCAGCAAATCGGCGGCCACAATCATTATTGAATGGAATTGAATTATGTTAAAAATGTTAGGAACTTGTGTTGCGTCATGTTTTATGTTCAGCTGTTCGTTTGTTTGTTTGTATGTCTGTCTGTCTGTCTGGCAGTTTTTTACGAGCTAATGCTTACCAAAATGGCCCATACTCTATTTATTTATTTATTTATTTATGCTTACTGTTAATGGTATGTTTTGCTTTTCTCCGCAATACATGTAACTGTCGTTATTCTTTTATGAGAGTATGGGAATAAATGTATTCCTGGATTGAATTGAATTGAATTATATACGAAGCAAACAGCCCATGGAACACCAGCTGGCGATTGTACATACTCCGTTTTTAATCCTTTCTCTATGCTAGGAACCTCTGTTACCCATATTGAAATGTGTAAGATTAATCAGTTCTGTTTTGCTTTCCCCAAATAGATAATTTTGGCTATAGCCATCGCCTGGCTTTGTTGTTTCATATTCACGGTCACCGGCGTGTTCCCTGACGTCCCGAATGAAAACACAACAGATCCTGGGTACGGATACCGTGCTCGAACCGATCTCAACAGTATTGTCCTGGAGAGCTCGCCCTGGTTTTATTTCCCGTATCCAGGTTAGCTTTATTATTGTAAAAAAACACACCAGTGTATTATTAGCTGGAATTTGCACTTTTAGGACACTAGGTGGCAGCAGACTAACCAGGTATTGTTCATGCGAGCATCTTTATTTCCATTTTAGTTAATTGTTGTTTGCAAGTTGTTTTGTTCCTAATCGTAGGTCTTATGTTTGTCCGTTTATCTTGTATCTGTCTGTCCGCAGGCTGACAAGCCTCGGCTTACCAAATCGGCCTCCATCTTTGACTGTATAAACTACTCTGTTCGCTAGATATACATTACATATGCATTCTGTAATGCTGTGTATTTGAGAGTAAGGACATGTATTTGAATTAAATTGAAACATTCAGAACTATGCTAAATACAGAAATTTACCTGGTAAGTCTGCTGCCACCTAGCGTTCTAAAGTTGCTCATTAGTAAAACACGTTCTTTGTGAAGCAGATACGGTACCATTGGTATTATCGTCAGTCAAAGTCTTTATTGTTTTGTATAAATATCATATTAGTTTGAATCCGACTCATTCAAAAGGACATTTTTTTTTTACCGTACGCGAGCATTTGAATTACACTTTTTGGGATGTAATAAAGATTTTTGTGTTGTATTGTATTGTATTGTCTTTGAGTTGAGAGAGACCGCCATATGGCTAGATAGCTTAGTTGGAAGAGCGCCGGCACATTAATCCGGAGATCGTTGGTTCAAATCCCACTCGAATAAACTGTTCTTTGTTTAACCAAAATTGAATTGAATCAATTTAAACATATTAGTTTCGCTCCGCCTCTTTCAAAAGGTCAGTGGGGTACGCCCACCCTGGCACTGTCAAGCGTTCTTGGCATTGTGGCGGGAGTTTTAGCGTCCATCATAGAATCAGTTGGCGACTACTACGCATGCGCCAGGTTGTCTGGTGCCCCGGCTCCTCCAAAGCATGCCATCAACAGAGGTATCGTACTGGAAGGGATAGGATGCATACTAGCTGGTGCCTGGGGGACTGGAAACGGAACCACTTCACACAGCGAAAACATCGGAGCAATTGGGCTCACAAAAGTAAGATCTACAATTGTTATAAGAACTTTACAATCAGCTATCGCACAGTCACCGACTGTACTATTGTAAACAAGTTGTGTCTACTTATTAACGGTACGGTAACAAATCGCGATTTAAAAAAAAAAAGATTTGAAGGAACACAGCTGGAGCTGGATGATACTACCAGCAGAATCTTCGACCTATACATGTACCATTAACTTCGAAGCCCCATGAAAAATTAACACATTTTTGACATCAAATACACCACAGGTTCTTATATCTTAGCCGCAAGTTGGACTTGGGGTATTTTCTTGTTTGTAGGGACTGAGTTTGCTAACCCATATACACACAGCGTTTGTTTGGTTCCGTTGCTTCAGCGAACCTGTCAGAGTTTGTTATACCATGTCAAAAAAGTTTAAGAGCAGCCAGTTTTACCCGCAATTTAAGCAGTACAGTTTAAATTAACTGTATGACCATGCGTTGGGGTGGATGTTGTCCTACTACGTCCACTTAAAGGTAGTGGACACTATTGGTTGTTACTCAACATAATTATTAGCATAAAAAGTTACTTGGTAACGAGTAATGGGGAGAGGTTGACAATATAAAACATCGTATACGAAACAGCTCCTTCTGAAGTAACGTAGTTTTCGAGGAAGAATTAATTGTCCACGAATGTGATTCCGAGACCTCAGATTTAGATTTTGAGGTCTCGAAATCATCATTAATTTGAAAGCACACAACTTCGTGTGACAAGGGCGTTTTTTCTTACATCGACGACAAATTGAGCTCAAATTTTCACATGTTTATTATTTTGTGCATAATGTTGAGCTACACTCCAAATGAGAAGCCTGCCGTCGATTTCACAAAACTCTTCCTAACTTAAGACCAATCTTAGGACTTGGGACAATCACCAATAGTGTCCAGCCGTCGATTTCACAAAGAGATACGACTCGTCTTATCTCGAGTTGGGTCGAGTAACTCGTCCTAACTTGGGATTAATCTTTAGGTCTGCATGCTACAGTGCAGGGTTGGGACTCGTCCTAAGTCCTTAGATCAGTCTTAAGTTAGGAAGAGTTTTGTGAAAACGACGGCAGTGTCTTTGAGCATAAATCTATAACTGCATGAGTTTTCTACATGATTATATTTTTCTTAACAACTATTTCTCACAGGAAACATTTGTTGATGGTTGTCTTATATTATGTCCACAGGTTGGAAGCCGCGTAGTTGTGCTGGCTGCTGGTTGCATTATGGTTCTACTTGGGCTGGTCAGTAAACTCAGTGCTCTATTCGCAAGCATACCTGATCCAGTCGTTGGGGGCGTACTCTGTGTGACATTCGGTTAGTGCTTGTGTTCTGTAGTATCTTGTTGGTGACACTTATACACTTTAAAATCACAAAAACACTAGTGGAACTTACTCAAAATTACCTAGAATGAAAACTTTTTCGGTTAATAGCAATGGAGAGCTGTTGATAGGTATAAAACATTGCGAGGCACGGCTCCCTCTGAAGTGACGTAGTTTTTGAGAAAGATGTAATTTGTGCCACGAGGGTGTTTTTTCTGTCATTATTCTCTTGCATCTTTGATAACCAAGTGAGTCCAAATTTTCACAAGTTTGTTATTTTAATGCATATGTTGGGACACACCAAGTGAGAATACTTATCTATGACAATCACCAAACGTGTCCAGTTTACTAACCACTGTTTATTTTCATGTTTTTTTTATATCAGGGATGGTAACAGCCGTCGGCTTGTCCAATCTACAGTACATTGACCTCAACTCATCTCGGAATCTCTTCATCGTCGGCTTCTCTACACTAATGGGACTCGTTGTGCCTCACTATCTCCAAACAAACCCAGGTTCCATCAACACTGGCAAGTAGAAACCAGTTTGTATAATTATGTGTGTGTGTTTTTTGCAAGTTCGCCCAACCATGCATTTAAACTGTGTTTGTAGTAGTTCTCATAGAACTGCAAAAGTTTTTTAGGTTAAAATTTCAAAATTTCTTGAGACTGGCTGGCTTGATTACTGTCAGTCTTTTTAAGGGAAGCCTCGCTCTGTTGATTAGGGATGATGATGTCTGTGAGCCACCCATTAAAAGCAGACCCAATGTACCTATACAGGGTGTCTAAAAAAAACTATACACTTTTGACAAGGTTTATACATATGAACCTCTTCCCCAAGAAATGTGTAAGCTCCACAGTACTTAACTGGAAGGCTCATTACTGCGATGCGCAACCTAAATGTCATACCCATTGCAAAAGTGAGCCGTGCTCAACCAATCGGACTTTTTGGTGTCGTATGAAAGTTGAGTCCATAAGCTATCCATATACATATGATTGGTTATATGAAAGGAACTTTGAATATCATAAAAATATACCAATATATCATTAATAATAAAATAAGAAACATGAGCACTTCACTTACTTGAGAGAATAGGTTTGTTGTAGGTCAGGATTACTTTCTTTGGAAGAGTTGGTCACAGAGTCACGGTGAAACCGGCGAGTTCTGCGATTCTGAATGATGTGAAAGTCACGTCTAAATGTTCTCCTCTACACAGGGTCAGGTGAAGTCGATCAAGTCCTGACGGTAATTCTGTCAACCGGAATGTTCATTGGTGGATTTCTGGGCATTTTGCTGGACAATACCATTCCAGGTGAGATCATGTCATAAATATTGATGATTTAGGCATTTAGGTGTGTTTACACCTAAAGTTTTTGATATTGTTGTAAAATATCATGAGAAACGGCTCCCTCTGAAGTAACGTAGTTTTTGAGAAAGAAGTAATTATCCACTAAAATAACAAACAACAGTCAGCTGAAGCCTTAAGCGTCGGAAACCACACTGTTTTTGCATTTATTAATATCTTGAAAGTTTGAAAACCAATTGAGTCAAAATTTTCACAAGTTTGTCAGAATCTTAAATTGACAATATTACCAAATCTGTCCAGTTCCTTTAAATTATATTGCACTTTATTGACCAATGTGGAAATAAACGTAAATGAAATTGAAATTGTAATGGAAACTGTCGTTATTTTCAATCCAGGAACCAAAGAGGAACGAGGCTTCACGGCGTGGCGTGAGCACATCACTGGAACAGAAAGTGAGAATGACGAACCAACAGATGTTAAAGTTGCCGAAGAGGGGGTAAGTAAGCACCCGAGCCAGACGCCTAACCGACGCCTTGTTGAAGAGACTACAACTTCACTGCCAAAGTGCTACGACCTACCATTCGGTATGAGGCTCATTAGACGTTGGACCTGGTGCTCGTACTTACCATTCAGTCCAACATTCAAGAGTTATAAATGCCCCTGCATAAAGAGTGATTTTGAAAAGAAATCAGAGAACAACTCCAGTTAGAAAGTATATGAAAAAGCGGAATATGTATCATGTAAACTATACCTACATTTCTAAGGAAACAAAGAGTTAATAGTAAAACATTTGCACACTTGATTTACTGACTGTGGTACGCTGATATACAGATTATTTGCACATGACGTCATTTACCATTATTGGTTTTTTAATGATTTAAGATAGTTTAAAGGCAAAATAGGAAATTAATGGCCGACTTTCATACTCCATACATTTTATTTTATTTAACCCATAATAAGCATAGGTTTACATTCCTTAACCTCAAAAACAGGTCTTAAGATAAGTATTTTTACCGGACAACATGGTGTCATTTTAACACCCCAGTACGGGGTGTTATATAAAAGCACAACCGTTGGAGAACATTTAAGTATACAGAAATCATTGTCTTTTACCATGAAAAAACCCAGCTTACAATAATTGAATTAGAGGACAGTTGAGGTTTTAGGACTCCATTGTCTATACACAAAGAGGTCTTTCTCCTGTAGTTTCAGCCTTGAAGTTGTTTTCCCTCTTTCAAATAGGAACAAATGTTGGTTTTGCGGTAAATGTTATAACTTAATTATACTATAGTATAATTGGCTGTCACGGGTATTATACTATCTGTCACGGGTATAAAGGATGCAATGGTGTCAAACTAACACACGCCTGCAAATTTGCTTCATGTCCACTTGGCATTTGTTGAATCCTTGGGTGCTTTTTAATAATTGTTATGTAGGACAAAGCTGTGTCAATCCTTTTGTTTTCAGAAGGACAGTCAACAATGGTAAATAGATAAAGCTTTGTGAACGAGGTGTAGGCGTCTTCTCTCACTTAATGCGGAGAGGTTGATAGTATAAAACATTGTGAGAAACGGCTCCCTCTGAAGTAATGTAGTTTTCGAGAAAGAAGTAATTTTCCACGAATTTGATTTCGAGACATCAGCTGTAGAATTTGAGGTCTCGAAATCAAGTATATTATTGTGCACACAACTTAGTATGACAAGAGAGTTGTTTTCCTTCATTATTATCTCGCAACTTCGACGACCGATTGAGCTCAAATTTTTACAGCTGTGTTATTTTATGTATATTATGTTGAGATACACCTGTGAAGAGTAGTCTTTGACAATTACCAATAGTGTCCACTGTCTTTAAGGCACTGGAGACTTTTGGTAATTACTCAAAACGATTGTTTAGCATAAAAACTTACTGTACTTGGTAACAATCAATGGAGAGAGTGTTGAGAGTGTACAACGTTGTGAGGATAGGCTCCATCTGAAGTAAAACGTGGTTTTTGAGAAAGAGGTTATTTTTCTCACTCAAAATTAATAATAAAATACCTCAGGCCTGAAGTCTTTTTTTGGCATCAGAGAGAACACAAAATTGTGTAACAAGAATGTTGTCTTCCTTTATTCTATTGCAGTTTTGATGGCTTATTGAGTATTAAGAGATTTCACAGGTTTTTTATTGGATGGATATGTTGGGATACCGAGTGAAAATACTGGTCTTTGGCAATTACCAAAGGTGTCCATGCCTTTAAATTACGTTCAGATTATGGGCTGCGACTAATAGTTGACCTTATCTCTGTTTTGTTTCAAGCTTATTGTGTTAGTATTCTAAAAGGTTGCCTCATTTTGTTGTACTTGTTTTGGGAATTAAGTCTTCTTTATTTTGTGCTTATTATATATAAAATAAAATATTGATAATATTTACATAACTTGGCTTGGCTATTTTAATTACATGGACGTAGAAATAATCAAATTTGGGGCCGGCGAAACTAAAGTTGATTATAAACATTGTTAATTTGTTTTACCAAGATATTTGTACATAAAACGCTTTGTTGTTCGTGTTCTGGGTACTATTAAGTTTTCTTTATTTTTGTGATTTCTAGGTGTATAAAAAAAAAAATATTGATTATACTTTAAATAAATCGGTTTTGTTATTATAAATCTGTGGTAAAAATAATTAAACTTGGTGGCGGCGAAACTACAGTTGATCAATTAAATGTAATCAACATTTATTTCCATATTTTACACAATTGTCTTTGCGAATTTGTCTGGTACCAAGATGCGTAGTTAACCATGGAATATGGACTAGTGGTGGACACAAAAAATGTTGCTGCTTGAACTTGCCCCAATATAAGTGGCTTAGGATAACTTGTCCAGAGTAACCTGCATGCAGACACGCAATTAGATTGAATACCGCGCCTTTGATCGGCAATGGCATTATCTGTTGTCAGACAGGATCTTGACCCTTGTATAATGTAGTTGCCGATAGAATACTGTCAACAACACGTACTACTGGAGAAGAGATCTCTATTACACAAACATCTAGAATTAAAATGTAACACTTGCACCTAATCCTTCCGAGTCGGCCTCCCAAAACAATCGATCCGTCGCCATAGACCTTTTCGCAATAATACCGGGGCGCGCGCGTAAACTTGGAATTAGGTGCATTGTGGTCTAGCTGGTATCCAAATTAATTGATCCATATATATCCCACAATGCACCTCATTCAACAGTCTGCGCTTGCGCATTGGTATTTGCGATAAGGTCTATTGTACGGCTCTGACAAAAAGCAGGTTCGCACCGCCCTCTTTTGACTAAAACGGTTTAGTTTATATTCCAATCCAAGATGGCTGAACAGTGCAGTGAGAAACAAATCATGAAACATACAACTCGTTCTTCACAGTGTGTCTCGGTGGTTAGGACTAGCAACACACAACTCATTGACTATTCGTAGCGGTAGGTAACCTGGCTGATGATGGTGGAATTTGAGCTGTTGCCCTTGTCTTGGAGGCACCGCAGGATAACGAGAACAACTATAAAGAATGTGGTATGTGGCTTTTATTTATATCAATTATCATGGCAAAGAATAGATAGGGGAAAAGTTTCCGTATCCTGCCACCACTTCTTTTCATTCGTTAAGAAGCAAAACGTCTCTAATTAATCTAAATAACGTATTCTTTTCTGTGAAGTCGAGTGAACAAGTTGTGGGAGGGTACGGAAAGTTTTCCAAGATAGATTCTGAATTGAAAATTTGTCAAGAAATCATGGAGGAATTATAACTATTATTTTTCTGTTGGTTTTAAACCAAAGGCAATGACAATGACATGACTGATGTCATGCGATGCATTAGGGTAGAATTAATGAGGCAGTATATTTGATAGCAGGACAAATTATCTCAACAAAACATAATAGCATAGTGAACAAAATTCGCAAACCATATATATACACATAAAAGGGTGTTGTTTTTATTGATATTTGCCAATATAATGATAGCTCTTGTAACACGACTAAACTCTTCGGAAAAACTGCCCTTTATCCCTCTCCTTATTGTAAATAAACATGAGCCCAAGTCCTACTAAATCCTTTTGTGATAGAAGTAAGGGAAGTCAGCTTTGTGATTTAGTTTAGGTGCTCTGTTGGGGACCTTGGTGTATGATATTAATTGTTATAACTTGTGCCCTTGTGATTAGCTTCTTTTGTGTGCTTTTCATTTCGGCTCAGTCAACCTATATTTTTATGTTGGAGTTCGTTTTTGAAATCAAGATTGTTGCATAATATTACCCTCAAACAAATGGAAGTTATGACCAGGGCCCAATTTCATAGAGCTGCTAAGCACACAAATTTGCTTAGCATGAAATTTCTTCCTTGCTAAAAACATTACCAACAAAATTTCCATTTGTTGCATTATTGCTTGTTACTGGTATTCAGCTGATGTTTGCTCATCCTGAAAATCATCTGGAAATTTTGTTGGTAATCCTGTTTTTATCGAGGCAGAAATTTCATCAGCTCTATGAAATTGGGCCCAGGACAATGCCCTTGGGAATTCCAAAGATTCCAAAGCCATAATTGGTGTGTTTACAAAGTCTGTGTGGTGTACAATGAACATTCAATGCCTGTTTAACCCTAAAAACAATGCCTCAGCTACCAAAACACACTTTAGTTGACAAAAAAAAAAATACCCCTCCAAACGTCTTTGGCCAAGTCTTTTGCATGAGACATAAAACCTTCTAAATCCTCTTATGTAAAAACAGCCTGATAGCCCAAGTCCTTCTAAATCCCACCCTTACGAAAAACTCATTGTAACACAAACCCTTCTAAATCCTCCTGTGATACAATCCCTTATAAACCAAATCCTTCTTTATTATACACTTTGGCAAATATGAAATTGAAGGATTTGGGCCCTTTATGTTGACCATTGTTTTCATTTACATCTAAGTTGTACTTCCGTCGGTATATAAAGCTTATTATTGGACCAATTTAACTCCGTTTGTTAGCAATCGTCCGTGGCCCCAAATAACAACAGTGGGACATATCGCCTTTTGTTATTTCATTTTGTCCCAGTAATTATGAATCTCACATAGACTCTGTACACAAAGTCCATATGGAGCACCCCTGTCTTTAGAATTGCTCTTTTGTGTTTCCCGTTCATGTTTCCCTGTTTTCGGTCTCCGTAAGATAGTGAATGCATGGTGAATGTAAGTCAACTCCGCAGTCAAACCTTAATGTTTTAATGTAAACCATTTTCGAATCCATTGTTTTAGTGGACAGTTCGCCATTGAAAATTTATACAAATTGGGAATCCTTATGTTTGGAACACAAGTGCGCCCTCGGTGTTCAACTGTCCAATGCAAATTTGTGATGAACATAACTGTTACAGGCAGTGGACACTATTGGTAATTGTCAAAGACTAGCCTTCACAGTTGGTGTATCTCAACATATGCATAAAATAACAAACCTGTGAAAATTTGAGCTCAATCGGTCTTCGAACTTGCGAGATAATAATGAAAGAAAAAAAACGCCCATGTCACACGAAGTTGTGTCCGTTTGGAAGGTTGATTTCGAGACCTCAAGTTCTAAATCTGAGGTCTCGAAATCAAATTCGTGAAAAATTACTTTTTTCTCGAAAACTATGGCACTTCAGAGGGAGCAATTTCTCACAATGTTTTATACTATCAACCTCTCCCCATTACTCGTCACCAAGAAAGGTTTTATCCTAAAAATTATTTTGAGTAATTACCAATAGTGTCCACTGCCTTTAATACATGTAGGATCACCCTCTTTTCCATTTTAGCTTTTAGTAAGAGAAAGCACATACCTGTTTTTTTTTTTAGCTTTTCCATTTTGTAGGCAGCATAGATCATACCATGCTCCAAATACCAATTTGAGAGGGAAACAATCTTTAGAACTTTCTTTGAGTATCAATTTGTCTTAGAATATCTTTCAATTAGATAAATAATTGTCATGCTTATTTGACTCGGTATATGTTGTAAACCATTGTTAGTGGCCAGCCTCCTGCTGTGCTGACTTTGTGTCAAGACGTATTTAAAGGCAGTGGACACTATTGGTAATTGTCAAAGACTAGCCTTCGTAGTTGGTGTATCTCAACATATACATAAAATAACAAACCTGTGAAAATTTGAGCTCAGTCGGTCATCGAATTTGCAAGATATGAATGAAAGAAAAAAACACCCTTGTCACACGATGGTGCGTTTAGATGGTTGATTTCGAGACCTCAAGTTCTAAATCTGAGGTCTCGAAATCAAATTCGTGAAAAAATACTTATTTCTCGGAAACTATGGCACTTCAGAGGATGCTGTTCCTCACAATGTTTTATACCATCAACCTCTCCCTAAAACTTGTCATCAAGAATGGTTTTATGCTAATAATTATTTTGAGTAATTCCCAAAAGTGTCCACTGCCTTTAATACGGTGCTGTATGTACTGCACTGAAGGATTAAATCAGTAACAGGACATTTCTGTTTATTTATAGACGTCGTCATTAATGGCTTTTGGCATGTATTGTATTTCGGTGACTGCTAGTCCTTTTTTAATTTAAGTACCGGCCTCATGACCCGTGTCTCTACAATTAAAAGATAAACAGTTTCATTCTGTTTATAGCGCGATTAATGGGTGAGCAATTATTTAATTGGTAAGATTGTCTCTTCGTTGAACAGTGTACATGGTTTGTTTGTATAGAGCGTCGTGAGGTTCATGAGCATTGTTGCTGCTCCTGGAAACAATGTCAACAACACTGACACTTCGCGAAAAAGCGAAGCGAAGATCACTTACGTTTACCACCATGCCCCATATACAGTACACGGTGCAATTTCATTTTGCAATAAAGTGTGTTGTTACTTATTGTAAACAGCAGTCCCCAGCACAAAGGATTTTGCCTGGAAATTACTTATTCCACATAAACTAATCCGTAAAATTTAATCACACAAAATCCTTAGAGGGTAACTAATCTTGTGAATTCTAAACAGTAAATTAGTATTGAACCACTGGTCTCCAATAGGGCCCAATCAAATTCACGGCAAGCTAAAACGATTATTGTATTTTTTTAGTGCCTATTTCTACATTGCAAAAAGCCTCTTAGATTGCTTCAGCTTTTCCCAACATATAGTAGGAACAATCGTTGATTGAGTTACTTTTGATGTGCACGGTTATTGAAATGTTAAACTAAATGCCGAATTCCAAAACTCACTCCAAAATGGTCCATAACCGCACGTTGGTTGCCAGAACTTTCAGAAATGTCCTCATTCCCGCAAAGAATGTTTCACAGTATCATTATCACCTTTGACTGGCTTTACGAAATACTCGAAATGTCCTAACTTGGTTTCCTTGCAGCATAATTTATATTGAATCGCTCACAACCTAAATATGCCTGGCAGACCGTCTATAACACGGTTATTTGATCAATGGTCTAAATATAAGAGCATACAAAAGCTCCGTGTTTAACTGACATAATATTGCGATGCCTTACGTTACGTGTGATTAAAATTAATACAGAAATCAGTAATAATTATAGTCAATGCAATGGGAGACGTTGGAACGCTAGGTGGCAGCAGACTTACCAGGTAAGTTTCCATTGTTTACGTAGTTATGAGCATGCGCACATTACCGAAAACAATGGATTTTACCTGTTAAGTCTGCTGCCACCAAGCGTCCCAAAAGTCTCCCATTGTCTGCTGTTATTAATATTTATTTATCAACTGTGTTTGTAGTTTTTATGAACACGGAACGAGATACAATTAGGCTGTTTGAGTGATTGCTCAAAAATAATCAATCAATGTCACTAGTCGAACATGCAATGTCTTCAACCCCTTACAATGCTGGAAAAGCCATTACGTCAAAATTTGAAAGGGGCTGGCTGATAGCTGCTATAGTTCTCCCTCCATGGTTGATCGAGGCACACCAAGAACCATTATTTTCTGTGCATTTACAAACTATTTAAAGTGAATTCTGCCCAGCTTTTGTCAAGATTTATTTAGGTTCACAAAAATGTTCACTTCCCAATATTTGTTTATTGTTTCTATAATATTTGTTTAATTAACATCTTTAGATTCCCAACTGTTAAGATTATTTGAGTCCTCTAGACTACCCAGTAAACTATACATTTCTCTACTTATCTAAATTCTTAAGGTTAAGGGCATGACAATGCCCTTTTACTACCTCATCTCAATTATAATTAATATCTCAGTTATAATTATATATAAACAAAATGGGATCTGCCCCCGGCACCCCATGGATATGTCGAATGGTCCATTCTAGGACATCAATGATTTTGACTCCCCCATGTCATTACACTTTAAAGAAATGACTTAATTTGTGATTATGTTCCACCATTAACTGTACACTTCATCATTGCAGGGAATACATTAAATGTATCAAACAACCATTCGCCTAAGTCTTGTAAGAGCCTTGATCATACATTCCTTTGGGGTTTGTCTTTGTTAAAGGGAGAACCTGTTTAAAATGTTATATTCTTTTCTTTTCAAAAATTTTATATTCTTTTCTTTTCAAAATTGTCTTCAAAATATTGTCGGATTTGGCGTGGCTCTTCGCACTAGCCTTTTGTCCAGGCGGTCACTGCGTGTCAAGCTTTACACAGCCCATAAATACACGCCTAAACACACGGACTAGTCTTGGCCCACGACGATATAGTGGTCGATAGTGGATGTGAACTTACGCTCAGTTGTGAATCGCTACAGCAGACCACACACGACCGGCATGGGGACAGACTAGCATACTGCACGAAACGGGGTTACCTTAGTTGCGCGGTGACCATGGCAAGTTTTCGATTTCCAACGAATACTTTTGCGGTATTAAAACAGAAACTGAATTATTTCCTGAGGATGACATTTCGGATTATCAATCTCTGGTAATTAATGTTACCTGAATGTTCAACTTTGTCGTGATAGTCGGCGAAGCACCTTGTATTACGGATGCTATTTCATACTCCACTGATGCATGCATGTCTTAAATCGACAGGTTTGATTCTGCATGACAACCGACGTAGGAGTGGAAAATGTGCGCAATCTGAATTACACATGCATGAAAAGTCGAATATTTTAAAACACACTATCTCCACGGGCTCATTCTAACAGGCTGACTGTGACGGCGTCAACATTGATTTATAATAAGTAAGGTGTGATTCTTGTTCAAAGTGAGAGGAGGCGATCGTTGATAGATATGGAAGAAATACTTATTCTTCGTATATACAAAGCTATCGTTGGAATTCTAGGGATTCTTGGCAATACTCTGGTATGCTTTATCATCTGGAAAGTAGCAGCCATGCAGACTCGTACAAATGCATTCATCTTTCATCAAGCAGTGATTGATTTCTTAGGAGCTGCAGTGACGTTGCTTAAGAGTGAGATCCCTTTACCTGTGCCGCTTCCTAACAACGAACTCGGTTGGTTCCTATGTCATGTTTGGGTCTCTAACTTTGCTCTATTTCTCTTTTTCGTGATGTCATCTTTCAACCTGTTGGTGTTGACCATGGAGCGGTATTTCGCCATCGTTTACCCCTTCAAGTACCATGCAGCATTCGCAACAAGGGCACGACTGAAGATTGCTGTAGCCATGATACTGTGCTGGCTTTTAGCTGCAGCTATTAAGAGCTATCTCATGTTGATCTTTGAGCAGCAAAATGGTACGTGTGTTTCCATACCCGGATCCAAGGCAATAGGTGTTTTAACAGCAACCGTGCAATACATCTTGCCTGTCGGTGTGATGCTCTTTGCCTACATTCGCATCAGCGTGGAGATGAAGCGGGGAGCAGCCCGTGTCGGCCCGGCACCAGCCCAGCATCTTCCCGGTGGAGCAAACGCACCGGACATGGCCGAGTCCCTCCTCCGTGCAAGACGTAACACCTTCAAGATGCTCTTGATCGTCTTTATCACGTTCTTGATCTGCTGGACACCTAACCAGGTCATCTTTCTCATGTTTAATCTTGGTTGGAAGCTTGAATTCAACGAGTGGTATTACCTCCTGTCTGTCGCGATGGTGGCAACTAATTCATGCGTTAATCCACTGATTTACGCCTTCAAGTATAGTCAGTTTCGAAAAGGTGTGCGGAGTGTATTTGGATGCCGGCGTGGACGAGATGCTCCGGGCGCTAGTACAACCATGATTTCTGTTTAAAATCAAAACACTCTAAGCACCCTTGACTGAACACCACTATTGCAGTGACAGTTAACCGCGTCCTAGAACTGTTGACTAAACATAAAGCACTCGATAGCCAATTAAAGGCACTGTACACCTTCGGTAATTGTCAAGGACCATGCAGTATTTTGTATTCCAGCATATGCAAAAAC
Source organism: Asterias rubens (assembly GCF_902459465.1). Lineage (NCBI taxonomy): Eukaryota > Metazoa > Echinodermata > Asteroidea > Forcipulatida > Asteriidae > Asterias > Asterias rubens. Next base: position 30,492 of record NW_022985736.1, read on the forward strand.
TTAAAAATCTGTAAAATAATGTCATAGAATTGTTGACTATAGACAATGCCCTGTATTGTAAATTCATGCAATATTTTAGGTTTTTTGTTTTGCTCCTAAAAACACTGGAAGTACGGAGATACGATTTAGGTAGACGAAAGAAAACGAATGATAACAACTGAAGAATCAAATTTTTTATGTATATGAAACGTCTGCGTGCATTTTACAATAATGGTCATACCAAAACATCCACCCACTTGTCCACCCTTTGTCTTTGCACCAAGAAGTAGTGGCAATGTGTAGAATGCCAAAGCCTTCTTCTCTTCTGTAAACAAAGAATAATTCTTTAAATTGAGAAGGAAATGTTCACCAATAAGAAAAAAATATCCACTTACGAAAACAACATTTTAGTCACTTGAGAATTTATACAAAATATTTGGTAGCCTTTATCACTGCTTAGTTGGTTGATTCGTTGTCAATGTAATAACTGCCAAGTCAACTTATGATATTAATTTCATTTAGTTTTTCATGTTGTGCTCTTTGAGGCTTTGGTGGTGTAGGGACAGTCAAGTTTTTTGGTAAAAGAAGTTCGCTACTTAGCCATAGCAGACACATCACAAGTCCTAGTGTGTTTTCCACACAACATGCTGTTTTGCTCTTGGTCATAGAATGAACTTTTTATGACATCTTGGGAAAATAAAAGAAGCTTGAATTTGAATTGAATTGGATGCCGGCGTGGACGAGATGCTCCGGGCGCTAGTACAACCATGATTTCTGTTTAAAATCAAAACACTCTAAGCACCCTTGACTGAACACCACTATTGCAGTGACAGTTAACCGCGTCCTAGAACTGTTGACTAAACATAAGGCAATCGATAGCCAATTAAAGGCACTGTACACCTTCGGTAATTGTCAAGGACCATGCAGTATTTTGTATTCCAGCATATGCAAAAACTTAAAAATCTGTAAAATAATGTCATAGAATTGTTGACTATAGACAATGCCCTCTATTGTAAATTCATGCAATATTTGAGGTTTTTTTTTTTGCTCCTAAAAACACTGGAAGTGGGCAACAAATAGTGATTAACACAGGTGTTCTGAAGAAGCTTAGAATGCACCAAATATCATCTAGAGACTTCACAAAATTTGCTTTTTGTGAAAATTTAGGCTCAATTGGTCATCGGAGTCGGGAGAAAATAACGGGAAAACCCACCCTTGTTTCCGCACGTTTCGCCGTGTCACGACATGTGTTAAAAATAAATTCGTAATTCTCGATATCGAGAATTGATATTGTTTAATGTTTTCTCAAAAAAGTAAAGCATTTCATGGAATAATATTTCAAGGGAAGTCTTTCACCATTACCTTCTGTACACCCTGTTAGTTATTTGTAAAACTGTAATTTTTGTTTCTGTTCCGAAAGTGTCCACTTTTGGCTTTAAGCTAAGTATATAATTATATATCATAATAAGAGACTTTGGGACGCTAGGTGGCAGCAGACTTACCAGGTTAATTTCCATTGTTTACGTAATTATGAGCATGCCCACTGTACCGAGAACAATGGATTTTACTTGGTAAGTCTACTGCCACCAAGCGTGCCAAAAGTCTCCCATTATTTTTTAAAAGCACTGAGGCAGTTTAATAGCTTAACCAAAAATCATATACGAAAGTTGTTACCCTCCCCAGGGTTATGGGGTGTGTGCCAGTTTGGAATAAAACATAACACAATACAATAAAATACAATTATTACATAGTGAATAAAACAACATTACATGATAAACATAACTTCGGACCAACCATAACGCAGATATGGAAAGCTTACGTCACTGCACGTTTTCCCAATGAAATCATTGAATCCAGCCGCATGCAATAAATAATTGGGCCCATACGACCAGTGCATGTCCGTATCCTCGCAGGGGACCGGTCTAACCCAAAACTTTGCGTTGAGAAAGTTGCGACCTAAAGAGGTCAGTTTTGTTGGTAAACATGGTTGCTTTAGGTAATTTTCGGTCCAATTCCTAAATGTAGCACAGCCAAATGTGCAGTCTGGCACCCTGTGTACGCACATGTATTGTGTTGACACATCATGGCTTCCGAACGCAAGTTTTCAAAACTTTACAAATCGTCCCAACCTCAAGCTTTTATGTGGTTCTGGTACCCCCCCCCCCCCCCCCACCCCCACCCCCACCCTCATCCGAATCAACCCTTCACCGCTGTTACAAAATGAAGAGTAGAATCATGTTTACACAAGCTGATATTCCAGACAAGGCTTGCAGGAGTACAATCTTGAAAGTAATTTCTTTTTCATTATAATGAATGTCAAAATATAGCCACAACTAGCCGCAGTTATTGTGTATCCTTGAGTAAGGTTGGGTTTGATAGGTTTGTAAGTAGATAATTTCATCTTGGCTTTATTGAATGCTAATCACAAGTGCACACTATTGTTCTTCATTCGTTGCATCAAACATAATTATTGGGTATTATGGAAGTAAATTTCGAAACGTTATACGGAATAATTATTATTATACGGAGATACGATTTAGGTAGACGAAAGAAAACGAATGATAACAACTGAAGAATCAATTTTTTTATGTATATGAAACGTCTGCGTGCATTTTACAATAATGGAACCATAAAAATAAAACAAAAAAAATTATTATTTTTTAGTGTTGGCATGGTATTGTGTGACACTTTACAGGAAACTATTTAGAAAGGGTAATATTATCTTTAAAACACTGCAGTCATGCACTTATAGACTGTTCAAAACTATTTTAAAAAAGACAGTGCATACCTATGGTAATTACTTTACCGTATGACCAACTTGATATACGAAGCACTACAGCTTCACCCCTACAAACTTGAATCTGACAGCTACCTGACCATTTCGCTCGGCCCCAGCGGCCAGTCTATCCGATATCCAGGACCGCTGGGATGGGCTAATCGCTTGTACAGATTCTTGTTCGGGAGGTACGTCATGCGTACAGTGCATAGAAATAATATGGTGCAGTGTGAGTGTGATGCATGATGGGACTGCGAATTATAAAAACCAATGACAGTGCATGATACGTTTGCCCATCCCAGCACCTTTGGTTTAAGAGTCCCTGCCTGTAAGAGTGTACCAAGTGGTGATTCATGGGTTCTCAGATCTTCTTCTAAAAAATTAGAGTGATACATCATCATACCAAACGAATAAATCCAAAATTTTAGTTTGCTGACGCTTTCGGTTTTGGAGTAAACACAAAGATGTGCGCCAAGCTCGTCCCAACAAAAGTAAAACATTTTTTGAAACCTCCAGTTGGGCTTATAACAAAAGTAAAAAAAAGAATTTGGGATCTCGTTGGCGCATCATGTTACGCGCACCTGAACCTTTGACGAACAGTGCCCTCGTGCCATTTTCAACGCCTCATAACTCAGCGCACCTATAAGTTCCCATGAATTAAACAAGTTCAAATGAAAGAGCTTGAAAGTGCAAAGTGCGTGGGATCTCGTTGGCGCAGACAGATAATAGAGGTCAAAGTTCAAATTTTACCAATATATTGCGTTTTCGCACCTCCGTAACTTCGCGCGCCAAAAAAAAAATTGTTTTTATGGCAAGTGGGTATTGGAACAGTTTTCATCTAATGACAAATGAAAAAAGAATCTTGGGATCTCTGCATCTTGCATATCAAAAGATTTGTTGAAAATTTTCTAAAGTATTGTCATTCCACACATTTTGTCTTAAATTGTAGAGTGTCTTGGCCGAGTAGTTAAGAGCATCGAATTCAAGTTCTGGTGCGAACTCACCGGAGGGTGGGTTCGAATCCCGGTCGTGACACTTGTGTCCTTGAGCAAGATACTTTACTATAATTGCTTCTCTTCACCCAGGGGAATAAATGGGAACCTGCGAGGGTAGAGGTTGATATTGTGAATGAAAAAGCCATTTGAGCGATATGATCCCATTAAGTTGTCTGCATTTTATGATTATATAGATAGAGCCCTTGTCCATTAAATACAATCTTGAAAAGGCTCTGAAGTTGGTTCTTGACAGAAAATATAAAAAACACCCATATTCTTTGTACCTTTGACCTTGGCAACAGTTACCAACCAACATTAAACTAACACCATCGTGTCATTGGATAAACATTACGGTGACATAAGCTTTCCATAGCTGTGCTTTGATTGGTCGGGGTGATTGCAAGCAGCACCTCGGACCAATCAAAACGCAGATATGGAAAGCCTTCTTTCGGTCGTCTGCTGTGTCCACGTATACGTGTGTATTGTATACAATACATGCACTGTGCAAGTATTGCATGATTTGATTCATATCTCTACGTGAAATGAATGTATAGGTGAAAGGTGAAGATACACTACGGTTGGAGGCCAGTCTCTATTCACGAGCCTTGAAGTGTGACGTCAGATGTTCAGGCTTAACAGGACTCAAGCTATGGCGTTTTGGGCATCGGTTTTGTCAGAGGTATTTAAAATGTCCACGTTGCGAAAGTCGAAAGAGTTTTTCATTCTTGGTGGCACGTTTGGTAGCGTTAACCAACCCTGCCTGCATGTTTTTTTTATTCGTAAGGATAAACACAGTTATTGGTTTAATATTAAAGACCCAGTGATTCCATTTGAATCAAATTCGTGGAAAATTACTTTTTTCTCGAAAACCACGTCACTTCAGAGGGAGCTGTTTCTCATAGTGTTTTATACTATCAACCTCTCCCCATTACTCGCAATCAAGAAAGGTTTTATGATAATAATTATTTTGAGTAATTACCAATAGTGTCTTAAAAGGTAATTGTTAAACACCAGGATTCTCACTTGGTGTATCCCAACATATGCATTAAATAACAAACCTGTGGCACCCGAACACTTTGAGACTGAGGATCTTCAAAATTTGACACACTACAGAGTTGGCACCCGAACATTCCGAGACTGAGGACCATCAAGATCTGATACACTACAAAGTTGGCACCCGAACATCATACTGAGGATCATCAGGATCTGACACACTATAGTTGGCACCCGAACATTCCGAGACTGAGGACCATCAAGATCTGACACACTACAGAGTTGGCACCTGAACATTTCGAGACTGAAGATCTCCACGATTGGCCACACTACAGAGTTGGCACCCGAACATCATACTGAGGATCATCAGGATCTGGCACCCGAACACTTTGACACTGAGGATCTTCAAGATCTGACACACTACAGAGTTGGCACCTGAACATTTCGAGACTGAAGATCTTCACGATTGGCCACACTACAGAGTTGGCACCCAGGCATTTGAGGCCGAGGATCATCAAGATCTGAAACACTACATAGTTGGCAACCGAACGTTTTGAGACGGAGGGAGGATCTTCAAGATCTGACACACTACAAAGTTGGCACCCGAACATTTTTAGACTGAGGATCTTAAAGATCTCACACCACAGAGTTGGCACCCGAACATTTTTAGGCCGAGGATCTCCAAGATCTGATACGCTACAGAGTTGGCGCCCGGACATTTTGAGACTGGGGACCATCAAGATCTGATCGTTACAGAGTTGGCACCCGAACATTTTGTGACAATGGCTGAAGAAGTACTCCCTCTTCGTATCTATCAGACCATTGTAGGAATTCTAGGCATCCTTGGCAATGCACTGGTATGTTTTGTGATCTGGAAAGTGCCAGCTATGAGGACTCGTACAAATGCATTCATCTTTCACCAAGCAGTCATTGATTTATTAGGAGCTACGATGATCGTTCTGAAAAGTGAAGTTCCCAATCCGAACATTGAAGAAAACAAGGTATTGGGTTGGCTCTTCTGCCATTTATGGTTCTCAAACCTTGTGCTGTTTTATTTCTTCGTTTTGTCGACGTTCAACCTGTTACTGTTGACCATGGAGAGGTATTTCGCTATCGTTTATCCCTTCAAGTACCAGGCAGCATTTTACACTTGGCCGCGACTGAAGGTGTGCATGTCTTTCGTGTTGTGTTGGGTCTTTTCAGGAGTTCTCAAATTCTACAATATGCTTATCTTCAAGGCGGTGGGTGGCAAATGCACCCCGAATCTGATCCCAGGATCCAAGATTATCGGCGTTCTGACGGCGATCCTGCAATACATCTTGCCCGTAGCAGTGATGCTCTTTGCCTACATTCGCATCAGCGTGGAGATGAAGCGGGGAGCAGCCCGTGTCGGCCCGGCACCAGCCCAGCATATTTCCGGTGGAGCAAACGCACCGGACATGGCCGAGTCCCTCCTCCGGGCAAGACGTAACACCTTCAAGATGCTCCTGATCGTCTTCATAACATTCTTGATCTGCTGGACGCCCAACCAGATCATCTTTCTCATGTTTAACCTTGGTTGGAATCTGCAATACAACGAATGGTATTATTATCTTTCCATAGCGATGGTAGCCACCAATTCTTGTGCGAATCCTACCATTTACGCATTTAAATACCGTCAGTTTCGTAAAGGATTGCGACAGATCTTTTGCAAGCAGAGTGGACCAACAAAAGAAAGTAGTTTTCAAACCGTCACTACTGGGTGAATATTCTATCATACACGGGGCGAGGGCATCGTGTAAAAACAAGGTCGTATCCAATGTTTATCTTATTCCTATTATTTCTTGTATCAAAATCACCATTGACGTAAGCGCGGAGTTCTCTACTTCCGTAAGCGCCGATTATTTGCTTACGGTAAACAGAGCCATGAAATTGGGCCCAGGTGTGGATACTCCGTCCATGTGATTAGTAAATAATATGGTCACTTATTAGCATACATAATTTGGTATTTGCACTCGATATTTATGCTAGTGAAGCACTATTGACAACGTAATGCCCTCGAACTTGTGGAATAAGCAGTAAACACACACGTCTCTTGACCACTCAGAAGCGAGGTCTTTATAGTTAAAATTATTATAAATGTATTGTAAAGTCTTAAAAATTGTGTAATGTTAATTGCTTTAGGACAACTTTTATCGATGTCTAACAAGCTTCAAAGCTGGCTGTGGAAAGTTGTTCCATAAATCCAACTTTAAAGACAAAGGAGTATGTGGTAAATGTCAATGACCAGTCTTCTCACTTGGTGTATCTCAACAAATGCATAAAGTAACAAACCTGTGAAAATTTGAGCTCAATTGGTTGTCCAAGTTGCGAGTATACTACGAAAGAAAAAACACCCTTGCCACACGAAGTTGTGTGCTTTCAGATGCTTGATTTCGAGACCTCAATTCTGAGGTCTTGAAATCAAATTCGTGGGAAAATTACTCCTTTCTCGAAAACTACGTTACCTCGGAGGGAGCCGTTTTTCACAATGTTTTATACCATCAACCTCTCCCCATCCTCTCTCCATTACTTGTCACCAAGAAAGGTTTTATGCTAATAATTATTTTGAGTAATTACCAATAGTGTCCACTGCCTTGAACATCAGAAGGAGCCGTTTCCCACAATATTGTATACTATCAACAGCTATTTATATTGCTCGTTACCAAGTAAGGTTGTATGCTTAACATAATTTTGGGTAAATACCAATAGTGTCTTTAAAGGCAGTGGACACTATTGGTAATTGTCAAAGACTAGCCTCCACAGTTGGTGTATCTCAACATATGCATGAAATAACAAACCTGTGAAAATTTGAGCTCAATCGGTCATCGAACTTGCGAGATAACAATGAAAGAAAAAAACACCCTTGTCACACGAAGTTGTGTGCGTTTAGATGGTTGATTTCGAGACCTCAAGTTCTAAATCTGAGGTCTCGAAATCAAATTCGTGGAAAATTACTTCTTTCTCGAAAACTAGGGCACTTCAGAGGGAGCTGTTTCTCACAGGGTTTTATACTATCAACCTCTCCCAATTACTTGTCACCAAGAAAGGTTCTATGCTAATAATTATTATGAGTAATTACCAATAGTGTCCACTGCCTTGAACATCAGAAGGAGCCGTTTCTCACAATATTGTATACTATCAACAGCTATTTATATTGCTCGTTACCAAGTAAGGTTTTATGCTAAAACTTATTTTGAGTTAATACCAAAATGTCCACTGCCTTTAACAATGTGGTGGATATAGGGATTCACATGGTCTGCTTAATAGATCCAAAGTTGTTGAAAAGTTTGCGAAGTACGAAGGCCCTACGGAAGGCACTGGACACTAGTGGTAATCACTCAAAATAATGTTTAACATAATACTTCGTGTGACAATTTTTTTACTCTTCAAATTCGACGAACAATATTGAGTTCAAACTTTAACAGTTTTATTATTTTGTACATAAAACGTTAAGCCACACCAACTGATGAGAAGACTGGTCTTTGACAATTACCAAAAGTGTCCAGTGTCTTTAAAGCTCATGTTGATGCGAATACGCAGATGCAATGGCGTGTGGATCTTTGAAATACTTCATGGTTACGGATTATGTATTGTGCATTCAGATCCCTTCTTTCCCCAAAAAAATCTCGCTTAAATTCTTGATTTAAGTTCACGTTAAAACAGTCGGTTTAAGCTAGTGACTACATGCAGGTGGTCTTGTCCTAATGTTGCCATCGAAGCTTATGAAATGATAAGCACAGTTCACTATGGATATAATGTTAACACGTAAAGGTGATTGATGACAGTAGCGATGAGTCAAAACTAACGGTTATGGTGGGGATAATCACCAGACAAATGTATTGTTAACACTTAGTAAGTTTATTTGAAGTGTGCGCATTACATATGGATTTGAGACAACCATTGGTGGTTGCTGGTTGGTTTATATTGTTTGTTTGGTGTTTTTGAGATAATTATATATTGATAGATCTAAACGGCATGGAAGGTTATAATATGAGGTATGGTATATTCAATGTTTAACTCTTAGTAATTACTCAAAATAATTGTTAGCATAAAAACTTACTTGGTAACAAGCAATGTGTTGGTAACAAGGTTTGTTATTTTGTGCATTAGTTGAGATACAGCAAGTAAAAGTACTGGTCATTGACAATTACCAAAAGTGTCCACTGCCTTTAATGATGCCACAGGTGACTCATATTAATATGTTTGAGCGTGAAACAAGACTTTCTGCTTGTTCTCAACCGATGCACTCTTGCTTTGCTGAGATGTACATGTAGTATACAATGAGCCATACCAACAACTTTATTGGAACTCAATGGCTGGTGCATGTTTCCCTCATGATCCCAAAATCACTGTTTTTAGAGGAATGTCCGTTCCTCGATTCAGCTCCCTTGAGCAATTTTCTTCTAAAATATTTTTTTTCTCAGATCCCCTTATCAAAGACTGTCTTTTTGCCTTGTTTGTGGTCAACTTGCACTAAAAACAATTCTGAAACAATTCTGCCCCCCATGGTAAATCAATTAATCTTATTCTCTAGGTAACTTTTGTTAAACATTAGTTAAAAGACATTTTGGTTTCTATGATGGTCCTGGTCGAAAGTTACAAATCGCAAATAGCATTGCAAGTATTACAGTTTTCGGGGGCTTTCCGGTCCCCCCTTTTATGTGCATCATTTTTACTTTGGTCCAATAGAAATGTTTTCTGTGGAAAGTTCCGTGAAAGTCATCCGCGTGAAAATACAGGGTGAACAAGAAAGGCACTATGATCCCACCCAGGGCCTTCCCTGGTTAGAGTAGGTCCAGGTAGGAAAACCGATCAAACTAACTTTACTTCAGAAAAAGAAATAGCAGCAATTATAACGTCTGTTTGCAAAATTTAGCATTTTCGAAAATATCATGTTGACCATTCTTTGCAACTATTTGCGATGTCTCAAACATCCACACACTATCCTTGCAAAATCGCTTGAGGTGACTGTTAAGTGTAGATTCGTGAACATAATCTACACTACAAAATGTAACAATAGAGTGACATCACAAATATAATTTAAGAGCAATCAATAATTTAATTTTCTCAAAGGACATAAAAATCAAGGACAAGATAAAACACACGCGATGTACAATTCTATTATGTGATTGCAATTTCTCTTGGAAAGAGATCAATGTCTTGGAAAGACATCAAACGAAACGCAAACTTCCGCCCAGCTACATCTTTAAAGTGACACGTTACCTTGGATCGGGCGAGAGTTGTTAAACGAAAACCTTGCAAATTCGAGGTGTCCGGTCATTATATTCTACTTATGAACATCTTTCTAACCATATGCATTTTATAACAAACGGTTCCATAGACCAACACGCCCGATCCAAGGCAACGTCTCCCTTTAAAGATGTAGGTGGATGGATATTTGCGTTTCATTTAACGTCTTTTCCCCCAAGAGAAACTTCAATCACATACTATAAATGCACATCGCAGACCACAGTTAAAGCAATGGACACTATTGGTAATTGTCAAAGACCAGTCTTCACAGTTGGTGTATCTCCACATATGCGTCGAAGTTGTGAGATACGAATGAAACAAAAAACACCCTTGTCGCACCTTGGTCACACGAAGTTGTGTGCTTTCAGAGGGAGCCGTTTCTCAAAATGTTTTAAACGACCTTTCCCTATTACTCGTAATCAAGAAAGGTTTTGTGTTAATAATTTTTTTGATTGGGGGGGGGGGGCAATGTCATTCTGTCAGGCCAAGACCTAGCAAGCACACCTGTCCGCAGCATCGATCCTGTCCACTCTCGGGACTTGAAGTAAATGCTTTGCCATAAGATTTACCATTAGCTTCCTTTACAGGCTATAATAAGACTTGGGGGGGGGCACCAGTCCTCTCAGGACTACCCTGGTTGCTGCCCTCGTCCGCACTAGGATGTGGACGTACGTTAAGTTACGTAACGAGCTCTACCTGCAAACCGGAGGTCCTTATCCTAGGTAGACTACCAATCTAGGGTTACGTGTTCTACCTACCCGGAATGGCGGTCAGAGAGGTCCTTCTCCTAGGTAGACTACCAATCTAGGGTTACGTGTTCTACCTACCCGGAATGGCGGTCAGAGAGGTCCTTCTCCTAGGTAGATTACCAATCTAGGGTTACGTGTTCTACCTACCCGGAATGGCGGTCAGAGAGGTCCTTCTCCTAGGTAGATTACCAATCTAGGGTTACGTGTTCTACCTACCCGGAATGGCGGTCAGAGAGGTCCTTCTCCTAGGTAGATTACCAATCTAGGCTTAGGAGTTCTACCTGCCCAGGATGGTGGTCATCAGAGAGGTCCTTCTCCTAGGTAGATTACCAATCTAGGGTTACGTGTTCTACCTACCCGGAATGGCGGTCAGAGAGGTCCTTCTCCTAGGTAGATTACCAATCTAGGCTTAGGAGTTCTACCTGCCCAGGATGGTGGTCAGAGTGGTCCTTCTTCTAGGTAGCAATCTAGGCTTACGTGTTCTACCTGCCCAGGATGGTGGTCAGAGTGGTCCTTCTTCTAGGTAGCAATCTAGGCTTACGTGTTTTACCTACCCTGGATGGTAGTCAAAAAGGTCTTTCTCCTATGTATACTACCAATCTAGGCTTACGTGTTCTACCTGCCCAGGATGGTGATCAGAGTGGTCCTTCTTCTAGGTAGCAATCTAGGCTTACGTGTTCTACCTGCCCAGGATGGTGGTCAGAGTGGTCCTTCTTCTAGGTAGCAATCTAGGCTTACGTGTTTTACCTACCTTGGATGGTAGTCAAAAAGGTCTTTCTCCTATGTATACTACCAATCTAGGCTTACGTGTTCTACCTGCCCAGGATGGTGGTCAGAGTGGTCCTTCTTCTAGGTAGCAATCTAGGCTTACGTGTTTTACCTACCCTGGATGGTAGTCAAAAAGGTCTTTCTCCTATGTATACTACCAATCTAGGCTTACGTGTTCTACCTGCCCAGGATGGTGATCAGAGTGGTCCTTCTTCTAGGTAGCAATCTAGGCTTACGTGTTTTACCTACCCTGGATGGTGGTCAAAAAGGTCTTTCTCCTATGTATACTACCAATCTAGGCTTACGTGTTCTACCTACCCGGAAGTGTGATCAGAGTTTTTCTTCTCCTAGGTGGCCTGTCTACTATAGCTGACGAACCTGCTCGGAATGATCTGGTTTTTCGGCACCATTTAAAATTGCCTATTACACTTCTGCCAATCAGTTTAAAACAGGGTTTGGCGCATCAAACCAAGCAGTAGGAGTCTGTTTAGAAGAGGATAGTTCTCCTGGGTTTGTCTTTACTGTCGTTGCTAAAACTGCATCAGAGATGCAAATGTTTTGCAAAAACTCTATTGTAGGGATGCATCGATTGAGCAAAAACTGCATTAGAGTTTTAAATGTTTTGCAAAACTCTATTGTAGGGATGCATCGATTGAGCAAAACCTGCATCAGAGATTTAAATGTTTTGCAAAACTCTATTGTAGGGATGCATCGATTGAGCAAAAAGTGATGAATGATGAAATTTATTGGTAGTCAGACTAGCTCATTTGCAAAAATAAGCACGTGTAGCTATACCAACTCATTTGCATAAGCATCTGGCTTGCCAATGATCACACTACATGCATTACCCGACCCTCAGAACATAGGTAAAAACATTTCTTTATCATGGTTATTTGCCTAGTTTCAGAGATATTGGAGAAATCTCATTTTTCTGCTATAGCTGCCACTAATTTGTATATATTTTGTTAAAACTACTTACCACTAATAATAACTTTATAAAACGTGTAATCGTTTTATGAGACCTTCAAAACATGGGTATAGCACTTCAATTGTCATCTTTGCTTTCCTAGTTACCGAGATATTGAAGAAAAATTATTTTTCTGTAATGGCGGCACTAATTTGCATATTTATGATTATTAATTACCACTTATTACTTTGGAAATGTTTCAATCCTTTTCTGTGACCTTTTACATCTAGGTACAGACTCATCGCTCGTCATTTTTGCTTGCCTGGTTACAGGGGTTTGCTTAAAATGTCAAAAATATGATTATGCAAATTAGATGGTCAAAAACTCAAAAATTCGCTTGGGAACCATTTTTTTTTCGGATTCAGCACACCAGAAATGTGTTAAAAAGTCTGGTTCCACACTTTTACCCCAAAATGCTTCAATCAGTCACTTTTTTCCTGAAATCCGCCTAGACTATAGTAGTTGAACAGCAGGGCAGTTCTTTTCAGATTTGAGAAGTCTCCAGAACATCAGAAAATCTACTCCGTGGTAGTAGAATACAAAGCAAGACAGTTCACTTAAGAACGAAATCTACCTGCAGTATACACGTTTTTTGTTGTTGAAAATTTACTTGGTAAAAGCACCCGGAGGGATTTTACACTTGAACATTGTTTTAAACATCCCCTTTGAAGTAATGTAGTTACCCCCCCCCCCCCCCGACAAAAAATTGAAATAAAAATAAACCAAAAATAAACAATAAATAAATCAAATCAAATCCCAAAAATCAATCTGAGAAAAGCTTTAGGCGTTGAGGTAGATTTGTTGTTTAATAAGCAGCTCTAATAATAAAAATGGACCCCGGTTGCACTGACAAGAGAAAATCAATAGTTAATTTCCTGCGTTATGCTTTCGTTGCCTACTCACCTGTTTACTTGATTGTAAAGTTTTCATTGTGATTATGCTTTTCTAAATCGATTTCATTCACAACCATTTACGTCACAAAAAGTTATGTACCACAATAAAGAAACTCGCGAATTAAAAGAAAATTGTGTTTTGTGCAGATCTGTATAACAACTTTACACACTTTTCGTATTCAGAGTAGAGAAGATTGTGTTATTTGTACGAAGTTAAAATTGACGTTCATTATTTTCTTTCAGACTGTGCTTTGATGAACCACTGTATAGTTCCCTTTTCATCACATACAGTTAAATCCATTTGACCCTTTCGGTAAACAGTTATGTCCTAAGCCTACACTGCGTGTATCACAACTTTTTTTATACAACAACAAACCTGTGAAAATTTAGGCTCAATCGGTCATCGGAGTCGGGAGAAAATAACGGGAAACCCACCCTTGTTTCCGCACGTTTCGCCGTGTCACGACATGTGTTTATAATAAATCTGTATTATTATTCTCGATATCGAGAATTGATATTGTTTTAATGTTTTCTCAAAAAGTAAACCATTTCATGGAATAATATTTCAAGAGAAGTCTTTAACCATTACCTTCTGTTAATCCTGTAAGTTATTGTAAATCTGTGAACCTTTATTATTTTTTTCTGTACCGAAAGTGTCCAATGGCTTTAAAGGCACTGGACCCTATTGGAAATTACTCAAACTAATTGTTAGCATAACTACTTGGTAATGATCAATGGAGGGCTGTTTATAGTTTCAAGCATCGTGAGAAACAGCTCTCTCTCTGCAGTAGCACAGTACAAGAGAAAGAGGTAAATTCTCACTATTATTTAAAAAAAAACTTCAGGCTTGATGCGTTTTTTTAGGCACACAAATTTCAAATCAAAATGGATTTTGTTCTTTCATTATTCTCTTGCAATTTCGATGAACAACTGAGTCTGAATTTTCGCAGAATTGTTATTTGATGCATCTGCTGGGACGCACCAAGTGAGAAAACTGGTCTTTGACAGCTTACTCATGCCGCTAACCGAAAGGTTGAGCTTTGGTCTTTGTTCGGGTTCAGCCGTACCGCACGTATTATTGAGTTGCCGATTTGGTTTCAAAAGGCTGATTAAATAAAATATGTTAAAAAAACCCACATTTTTTTCTTTATTTAATTTCTATCATTTAAAGGCACTATAAAGACACGTTTGGTAAAATGTCAAAGACCAGTAGTCTCCCGTTGTGCATCCCAATATATACAGCAATGAACAAATCTTAGACAACTTGGGGTCAAATATCGGTCATCGAATGACCAAGAGAATATTGAGAGAATAACCCTTTTTTTTGTTGCATAAATTTACCAAACCAGAGCCTAAATTCATGCCTAAAGTGACCGGGCTTTTGACTCAGCTGGGTAAGAGGCCATTATACACAATCATCTTCTCTAAGGTTTAACAACAACAAATTAAAACTCTCTCTTGTCAACTTGTTTAATGTTTCATTCTTATTTCTTGTATTTGTATTTGTTTAATTTATTTTGTATACCTATACGAAATGCTCTTTTGATGGCGGGTTGGTTTGCTTTCGGGCACTTTCAGGCTTCTGCTTGTTTTTGTTTTTGTGTTTTTTGGTCTGTCTCTAATGTTTTCGTCACTAATGTTTTTATACATTTCAAGTATTGTTGATGTGACGCGCCGAATGAATAAATAAATTAATAAATTATAAATAAATAAACAAATAAAAGTATTTTAAGATTTTAGTGAGAAATTACCTCCTTCCCCCAAAAAACTTTACTGCAAACTGAGCCGTTTCTTACATTGTTTGTTACTATCAATAGCTCTCCATTGCTCGTTACGAAGTAAACTAGTGCTTTTTGGAACCGTTGCTTTTAGGAACCGTTGCTTTTTGGAACCGTTGTCCTGTATAAATGTATATCAATACAGTTTCACTAACCAGTTGGGAAATTTGTCTTGTTTTTGACATATCGCCGAAATTCCAGAGCGGTTATGTACGTGCGAGAAAATAATCCAATCGGAATGAACAATTTGTGAAACGTATCTGACAGAAACGTTTCTCAGATCATAATTTTGGAGCATAACAACTGATATATTAATTCAATAATTTCAATTTCGAAGTGAAATTGTTCTGAAAATGCTTTATCGAAAGCTTCAGTACTTAACCAAGTATGTTGTTATTGTCATTCAATTTAGGACTGGGATTACCAAACGTAAACCTCCCCTTTAAAGGCAGTGGACACTATTGGTAAATACTCAAAATAGTTATTAGCATAAGACCTTACTTGGTAACGAGTAATGGGGAGAGATTGATAGCATAACACATTGTGAGAAACGGCTCCCTCTGAAGTAAAGTAGTTTTCGAGAAGGAAGTTCTTTCCACGAATTTGATTTTGAGACCCCAATTATGTAGCACATAATGGTGTACAAGGTGGATACTATGACACGATTTTGTTTGTGTAAATTTGTCTTTAGACACCCAAACCAAACAATGCACTCCTTTAGTGTACACCGTACCTCAGCAAGGCAAATGCCAATGCTTTAGCGAGGAGGATCAGTGAACAGTTCATTAAAGGAACACATTGCCTTGGATCGGACGAGTTGGTCTATAAAAAGCGTTTGTACCCGTTTTTTATAAAATGCATTGGAAAGATGTTTTAAAAGTAGAATACAATGATCCACACAATTTATCCTCGAAATTGCGTGGTTTTCCTTTTAGTGTGCGAACTAGCACACGCTCGGCCATTAATAATGGGAGTCAAAAATTAGTAGACGAGGTAAAAGGAAAACCGTGCAATTTCGAGGCATTGTGTGGATTACTGTATTCACGAATTTGATTTTGAGACCTTAAGTTTAGAATTTGAGGTCTCGAAATCAAGCATTTTAAAGCTCACAACTTCGTATGACAAGGGTGTTTCCTCGCAACTTACACGACCAATTGAGCTCAAATTTTCACAGGTTTGTTATTTTATGAATATGTTGAGATACACCAAGTGAGAAGACTGGTCTTTGACAATTACCAATAGTGCCCAGTGTCTTTAAACTGGCGCTTAATCATAATGGGGTGGGGGGGGGGGTCCCTAAAGAGACAGGTTAATCCCTTGAAATAATATTTTTTTCCTTCGAAGTAATTATATTTCGTTCCCTTAAAATAATATTATGTTCCCTCAGAAATCATGTCGTTCCCAACAACCTTGTCCTTGGTATTCCATTTCGGGATATTAAAACATAAGCTTTGTTGAAATTTCATTCCACGACGTCGTCGAGTTGTTTTTCCAAAGGCAATAAGGCAAATAAAAAAGACCAATGACAATCCATTTTTTTAGAAGCGCTTTACAGTGCCAATAATAAACCCATTATATATAGTTTAGTAAAACAATAGATTTACTTTGTACGACAATTTTTATGTCAAGGGCAAATTGTACGGAATTCGTTCAGTTTCCCCCGCTCTACCTCAAATAGGAAGGTTTGATATCAGGAATACAACCTTAACAAAGAAACATTATCGCAAAAACAATCTCATATTTATTTTAAGTGTTGTAAACCACATCAAGGCGGTTGTGTCTTGCTCTTGGCAAGTACCGTGATTTTATTGTTATAAGATACATGTACTTAGAAATTAAATGTTGTGCTAAAGGGCTGCGTATCCGCGAAAACATTTCGAGGGAAACACATACTTTTCAGCACGCCTAATCTATTATTTCCTTCCCCTATATTAATTTAGTTAATAAACCTTCATAAAATAACTTAGGTCTCTCTTAGGTCTCTCAATTATGTTTTTACGTTGTGAAATAAAGTTTTGATGACGAATGATAACAATTGTTTCGGGGGAACGAAATATAATTTAGATGAAACGAAGCATATTTTGACGGACAAATTTATATCACCCGTTCAATTTCACATACAACGAAGCCAGTAAAGGGACTGGCAAAACAAAATGAAAAATGAGAAGAAGATAAAAATTAGGTTATTACCCGAAAATATCCCGTTTCATAGTTTTGTGAATAAGAATATATATATTTCGCTCCAGCGAAATATTTATTTTCGTTTCTTTACAATTCCTCTCGAATCAGCGTACTTAAGTCGCTTGAGTGTCGTTACGTTTCACACTGCAGTAATATTGACGTCTTATATAGCACACGTATCTATACCAAACAAGGTACTCAAGGTGCTGAAGTATATACAAACTTTCAGTAAGATAGGTTATTGCCGAGATGGATTCTGAGACCCAATTATGTAGCACATAATGTGTACAAGGTGCAATACTATGACACGATTTTGTTTGTGTAAAATTTGTCTTTAGACACCCAAACCAAACAATGCACTCCTTTAGTGTACACCGTACCTCAGCAAGGCAAATGCCAATGCTTTAGCGAGGAGGATCAGTGAACGGTTCATTAAAGGAACGCATTGCCTTGGATCGGACGAGTTGGTCTATAAAAAGCGTTTGTAACCGTTTTTTATAAAATGCATTGGAAAGATGTTCTAAAGTAGAATACAATGATCCACACAATTCATCCTCGAAATTGCGTGGTTTTCCTTTTATTGTGCGAACTAACACGCTCGGCCATTAATAATGGGAGTCAAAAATTAGTCGACGAGGTAAAAGGAAAACCGTGCAATTTCGAGGCATTGTGTGGATTACTGTGTTCTACTTTTACAACATCTTTCTACCCATATGCATTTTATAAAAAACGGTTCCAAAGCTTTTCAAAGACCAACTCGACCGATCCAATGCAACGTGTTCCTTAAAATCTCAATCAGAATCGACTGCATAAAGGCAGTGGACACTATTGGTAATTACTCAAAATAATTACTAGCATACTTTAAAACTTACTTGGTAGCAATGGAGAGCTGTTGGAAAGTATAAAACATTGTGAGAAACGGCTCCCTCTGGAGTGACGTAGTTTTCGAGAAAGAATGAATTTTCCACTGAAATTATTGAATTTGATTTCGAAACCTCGGAATTAGAACTTGAGGTCCCGCAATCAAACATATGAAAGCACACAACTTTGTGTGACAAGGGTTTGCGTCTTCCATTAGTATCTCGCAATTTCGACGACCAATTGAGTTCCACAGGTTTGTTATGTTGTGCCAATGTTGAGATGCACCAAGTGAGAAGACTGGTCTTTGACAATTACCAAAGGTCAAAAAAAGAGATGACTTATACACTAAAGGCACTATGGACACCTTGTGTAATTGTAAAAGACCAGTATCCTCACTTGATGTATTCCAACATAATGTGCAAAAATCTGTTAATTTTTTTACTTTATCGGTCATCGACGCTGCAAGAGAATTATAAAGGAAGAAAAACACCCTTGTTGTCCAAATTTGTGTGGTTTGAGATGCCTATAAAGGATTCAGGCCTTATAAGTCTTTCATTTTTTTACAGTTTTTTGAGAAATTACCTCTTTCTCAAAAACTACGATACTTCAGAGCTATGGAAGCCGTTTCTCACAATGATTAATATTGTCGCTAGCTCCCCGTTGCTTGTTACCAAGTAAGTTTGTACGCTAATAATGATTTCGAGCAATTACGAACAGTGTCGATGTCCAGTGCCTATAAAAAGCCACACGACAAAATTAGTAGTTGATTGAAAATTGGGATGTTTTCATTTGGCCTGCCTGAAACAACAAGGCACATGATGTTGTGATAAGGCTGATGACCGCCGTGGTAGATACAGACTGCACAAAAATCAATATTCGCTATTAACATCAATTACATCGTGAGTTATTAGACTGACAGGTCAGGGCTAATAGATGGACAGCAATGGACGTCATTGGCTGCCATCTTTGGTGATTTGTGCACGCCTGCAGCCGATTTCACAAAACGCTAGGATAAATCCTATCTCCAGTAAGGATGAGTTACTCGTCCTAACTTAGGATGGGCTCAATGCGCCCTAACGTCTATGGATACGGAACTTAACTCGTCCTAAGTCCTGAGATTAATCCTAAGTTAGGAAGAGTTTGTTGAAATCGACGGCTGCAGAGCTATATCCTTGGCTAAGAGTTATGCGTAGCACGTACACTTTTTCCATTATTTACATCAAAGATGCGAATATGGTGACCAGCCAATGACGCGCATTGCAATCTGAGTAGGAAGGAACCGTAAAATAAACGAAGTGGATTTTTCAGACAAAAGTTTTATCGTATAGAAGTAACTTCGGAATGATTGAAAGTTTGTTTACATACTGCACATCTCTCTTACAGCGTCCCATTTCACCTCAGAAAAGCAGAATCAGGGAACAACTAAAATCAGTGCGTTCCTTCAATCGTTCAATAATTGCTCATGGGAAAATATGGGTACGTTTAGTAAAGCCCTGAAAAAGGACCTATTTCGTACAACCTTCTGCCTCGGAAAAGACATCCCGCTTTTAGGGCGCTAAAAGTCTTTTGGGGAACATGGCCCAATTTTACAGAGCTGCTAAGCACAACAATTTGCTTAGCATGAAATTTTTCCTTGATAAAAACAAGATTACCAACCAAATTTCCATGTGATTTTTAGGCTTTAATCAAACAGCAGCTGAATGCCAGTAACAAGCAATATGCACCAAGTGAAAATCTGGTTGGAAATCCTGTTTTAATCAAGAAAGAAATTTCATGCTGAAGCAAACTGTTGTGCTTAGCAGCTCTATGAACTTGGGCCCAGATGCGCACAAGTCACCTGATCGCCAGGGACGCCAGTCAATAGGAGTGTAATGGCAACTTGTTTCATTTCATTTATCTGTTTGTAAGGCCATTGGCTATCCGAAAGGCGAATTTAATCACTGGAGTGGTATAGCTCCGAACCATATGGGGACAAGACAATGGAGGACTTTTCGCTTTTTAGATCGAGGAGGAAAACCACAGAGAAATCAATGAATTAATTTCATTCAGTGATTTCTGAGAAATCAATGAATTCATTTCATTTCTTTTCATTTCTTTGGTCTGGTTGAGAAGGCAAGGACGCTCGAGCAATTTGACTTTTAATAACCACTGTGTGCTAGCCAAGAACATCTTGGCGAGAAGCAGGGAGTGAAGTTCCAACTTGAGATGACGTTTCAGCGAAATGACAACCCAAGGAAGATACTTAAAGACAGTGGACACTATTCGTAATTGTCAAAGACCAGTCTTCCCACTTTGTGTATAAAATAACAAACCTGTGAAAATTTCAGCTCAATCGGTCGTCGAAGTTGCGAGATAATAATACAAGAAAAAACACCCTTGTCACAGGAAGTTGTGTGCTTTCAGATGTTTGATATCGATACCTCAAATTCTAAATCTGAGGTATTGATATCAAACCTCTTTCCCGAAAACTGCATTACTTCAGAGGGAGCTGTTTCTCACAATGTTTTATACTATCAACCTCTCCCCATTACTAGTAACCAAGAAAGGTTTAATGCAAACAATTATTTTGAGCAATTATTAAATAGTGTTCACTGCCTTTAATTGTCATTTCTATATCCAGTGGACACCACTCAGCAGAGTTTTCGGAATCAGCGGCCAAGTTCATCGACTTTACTTGGTAACGAGTAATGGGGAGCTGTTGATAGTATCAAACATTGTGAGTAACGGCTCCCTCTGAAGTGACATTAGTTTTTGAGAAAGAAGTAATTTTCCACTCATTTGATTTGGAGACCTCAGATTTTAAAATTCGAGGTCTCGAAATCAACCATAAAAGCACACAACTTCGTGTGACAAGGGTGAAGTTTTTCTTTCATTATTATTATCTCGCAACGTCGATGACCAATTTAGCTCAAATTTTCACAGGCTTGTTATTTTATGCGTGTGTTGGGATACACCAATCTTTGACTATTACCAAACGTGTGCTTTTCCTTTAAAGTTCACGACCATCAAAGTAACTCCAGCGAGCTGAAATATAAAAGTAGTTCCCCCTTAAAAACTGCATTTAAAGTCAAAGGATTACATTTTTGTGCACACAGAAGAATTTGTGTGTGCACATTATAATAATTGTTTCATTATGGTCTAATCTGCCATCTGCCAACAAAATCAGCGGAATGGATCTACATTATTTTGTAGATATTATAAATATAAAGATGGTCCTTCCGCCCGCGTCGCTCGGCAGCTCCGAAGGTTCATCTGTCCATTGATGCTATTTATTGACCACCACAAAAAAAAACATTCAAGTACAACACGACTTTTAAAATACTCAAGTGAAACTCAAGGGCCAATTCATGTGGAAATTATGAATGTGTTTTACAATGTGAAACGATGTCGTCTTTTTCCCCTGCCACGTCCCCCAACCCTCCTTGATGGACACACTTAAAGGCAGTGGACACTACTGGTAATTACTCAAAATATTTATTGGCATAAACCTTACTTTGTAAACAAGTAATGGGGAGAGGTTGGTAGTATAAAACATTGTGAGAAACAGCTCCCTCTGAAGTGAAGTATTTTTCGAGAAAGAAGTAATTTTACACGAATTTGATTTCGAGACCTCAGATTTAGAATTTGAGGTCTCGAAATCAAGCATATGAAAGCACACAACTTCGTGTGACAAGGGTATTTTTTCTTTCATTATTATCTCGCAACTTCGACGACCGATTGTACTCAAATTTCCACAGGCTTGTTATTGTATGCATATGTTGAGATACACAATGTGGGAAGACTGGTCTTTGACAATATTACCAATAGTGTCCAGTGTCTTTACGTCCCACAACAGTAAGTATAGAAAGGGTCAAGTTTTACTCTCCCAATGATTGAAATTAGGTGATCATCAGTGAAGCGAATGAAACTAGGACGTCGAAACGAATTCGTTTGTTAAATCAAGGGCAATAAATGTGGTACTCATTATACCTTTCTTGTTTTTCTATGGTCGCACCATCAGTCTTTTACTAGAACTTCAATGGAACTAGAATAATTCAATTATAGGGAACAGTCTTTGTGTATTCAAGGGTGTATGCTTGGAGGGATATTGAAGAATCAGGGAAAGAAACCATTATCTGTATAGGGGCAAAGAATGACGAGGCGGTTAGCATCAAGTACTTCTTTATACCTCAAGGGACTGAGTTTTTATAAATGGTGCTTTTTCCTCTGAATGCGCACTTGTACAATTCTGCGAGGCAAGGTTGAGCATTTCTGGTTACTTTTCTTTTAAGTTTTAAAATAGAATAAATAGATTTATGCTATCGATTATTATGATTGTACAAATAGACGGGTCACGTTTGAAGTCTTATGTTAGATTCCGAAAACCGTTTTTTTTTTATATGTTTGTCTGTCTGCCTGTCTGTCTGCCTGTCTGTCTGTCTGTCTATCTGTCTGTCTGTCTGTCTGTCTGTCTGTCTGTCTGTCTGTCTGTCGGTCTGCCTGAAGTTCCTGTCTGCCTGTTTGTTCTTTTGTCGTTTGTTCGTTTGTTTGTGGGGTGTTTGTTTGTTGGTGTGCTTGTTTGTTGGGGTCATTGTTTGTGGGGTGTTTGTTTGTTGGTGTGCTTGACTGTTGGGGGTCATTGTTTGTTGGGGTGTTTGTTTGTTGGGGCTTTTCTTTTTCGGTGTGTTTCTTTGTCGGGGTGTTAGTTTGTTTGGAATGTTTGGTTGTATATGGGTGGATATAGGTCGAAAATTACGCTACTTCAGAGTGAGCCGTTTCTCACAATGTTTTATACTATCAAACTCTCTCCATTACTCGTTACCAAGTAAGGTTTAATGCTAATAAGCATTTTGAGTAATTACCAGAAGTGTACACTGCCTTTAAATCGCAAAAGCCACATTTAGATTATCATACGATTTTAGCTGCTTTTTACTTGGCTGAATCTGACGGGATTCGATGAGCGATGACATGTTCATAAAGATTCTTCATCTGTACTTTTGCACAAAACAAATGTTTGATAGCTACGGTTAGATTTCATTTATCTTCTTTGTTTGATATTTAACCACCGGCTGAATGACGTTTTTAATCGTCCCTAGGGATCGTCTTCAGGGTTTGTTTGAAATGCACAAGTAAATACTTGCACAAATAAACGGGGCCTTTAAAACGATAAATTGATACATAAAAACATAAAAGTGCATTGAGTAGTTTTCGGTATTCTAAAACTAAATCGCCTTTGTGGTTTGAAACGTACTTAATAATTGTGTGCAGTTTCTTAAGTTTTTGAATCGTTCTTTTATCTAGTGTATTTTCTTTTCCATTTTTAAACGTAGCTGCACAAATAAACATGCCTTCATAACAATGATATTTCAAAAATGAGTGACCACTAAGTATATTTCGGTATTCTTGAAATCCATTGCATGTGCGGTTTTACAGCTTAGTGTGCATTGTTCTTTTTGTGCAGTTTCAGGTTTATAAGAAACTTGCAAATATAAACAAGCCTTTATAACAATAAATTGAAGAACGATGAACTAAACACCAAAGTGCACTATTAGGTAGATTTAGGTTTTGAAATCAATCGCCTTTGTGGTTTTGCAGTTTTGTTCTAATCGTTCTTTTTTTAGTGCAGTTTCTTGTCCAAGTGCTTGTTAAGAAGCTTGCACAAATAAACAGGCCTTTATACTAATAAATTGAAGATAAATGAATTAATTTAAACTAAACTCCATTATTAGTAACTTTCTATATTATTGAAATCAATTGCCTTTGGGTGTTTTTTACAGCTTGTTTTTCCAATCGTTCATTTTTTTATTGCAGATTCTTTATCTACCGACGATGGCTGGTTTTTAAATAGTCGCTGGCAAACATTCGGGAAGCTCTGCTGATCACACGCCACAGCTCCCAACGAACACTGAGGTCCCGGCGTGTATGGGTAAAGCCAGTTATTTTAGCAGAGGTCCCCTGCTTAACTTAAGCATATTAAGCCCCTTTCATACGAGAGAAATCTAGCAAGGGTCCCCTCATGTGAAAGAACAACAATGTTCGTCCAGGTTCTCTTGTAAAATCTTGTCCAACATTGCTACATTTTACAACCATGCTAAAATTAAGCAAGGGAGGCCAGTAAAATTGCGGTGAGTAGCGCTATAGTTGGGAAGTTTGACAAATTTAACTTCTTGTGACAGGACAAAATTTTGTGGACTGTCCCCATAGTGTAATCTCACATTTTGTCATCCTTTATGATGGACATTAAATCTTGTTGTCCTTTCACACAGGGTGCAACTTTGCAACCTTGCTAAGATTAAGCAAGGGACCCTTGCTAAATTGCTGCCGTGTGAACAGGGTTTAAGACAGCTCCGTCAGTTATTTTGAAAACGTGTGGTTTTCGGTCCGGTGTCCCAGGGAATTCTGTCCGCCGTATCCCGTAGATTCTGTCCCCCATATATGGGTTGAAGAAGGATGGTTCAAAAGATGGCGCTTTCAGAGAAGTTTGTGCACAGTTTGCCAGTATCATTATGGGGGAAAGAACCTTCAAGACTTGAACTGGAATTACATCGCTTTTAATCACTGCACTTTTCGAGAAAATAGTGGATTAATTAAAGACACTGGACACTATTGGTAATTGTCAAAGACCAGTATTCTAACTTGGTGTAGCACAACATATGCATAAAATAAAAAAACCTGTGAAAATTTTGAGCTCAATTGGTCGTCGAGGTTGATAGATAATAATAAAAAAAAAAAACACCCTTAATTGTCTTACAGAGTTGTGTGCTTTCAGAGGCTTACCTAAAATCTAATTCTGAGGTCTCGAAACCAAGTTTGTGGAAAAGAACTTCTTTCTCGAAAACGACGTTACTTCAGAGGGAGCTGTTTCTCACATTGTTTTATACTATCAACAGCTCCCCATTACTCGTTACCAAGTAAGGTTTTATGCTAATAACTATTTTGAGTAATTACCAACAGTGTCCACTGCCTTTTAATAATTGGGAAGACCCCAAAAGAAATAATGTAATTTCTATCTGAAAGCTAGTTTGTCATACATTATGGTTAAAGTTGTGAGCAGTTTTTGTTTTAAGATAACTTATAAATTATTTCATCTAAAATTCCCCCCAAAAATAAAATGAACCTGAGAAACGATCCATGCATGGAATATTGTAAGTCTGCTGCCACCTCGCGCTAAAAACTCTCCAATTTCATGACACCACTTTCTTTTACCATAGAATTCTGCACTTAAACCTTCAGTGTTTTTGTTATTTTGTGTGCTATAAATGCAGCAGTCCACTGTCGGTGAAGACATGACAAACGGCCATGCTGGCTTTAGCTATGACTGTATTTCCATATAGAATAGGATTTCAGCGTACAATTTTAATCAAACTTGAACAAATGAAATGTCTCTGTCACTTCATTCCACTCAAGCGTGATTCAATCATTTCATCTATGCGGAAGATTGGGCCCTTGCTTCAGCTATTACTTGATCTCCATAAATTGTTGTTGAATCAAACTTGAACTAATGAAATCTCTGTCACTTCATCCCACTCAGACATGTACTTTAAGCGGACACTTCAAATCGATCCATCTGTGAAGAAGATTTCTGATATCTACACTCGGTGTGTCCCATCGTCTTACGTACTATAAAGGTGAGATAATACCACAAACTCTATGTGTTTTGGATAATTAAAAGAAAAACAACAAAACTGGGACCAATGTCATGGAGCTGCTGTAAGCAAAAACAGAGGCTATGAACTCAATGCAATAGGCGCACCAGATAAGCTTACCAGTCAAAATATCACGTCACATGCATCATTTCTGACTGGTGTTCTGAAGCACAACATTTGTAAGCAATAGTCTGCTTAGGCAGGTCTATGAAATTGAGCCTTTAAGCATCAACTTTGCAGAGTACCATTATCAGATTATACATATATTGCATGACATTTTGGCTGGTAATCCTGCTCTGGTAAGCATCATGTTGTTTTGCTTATCTGCTTTGTGTTTGTCTGCAGCTCCAAAATTAGACCAACCAGCAGGTTGGCTTACGCTCTTCGAGCGTTTAATCTAGAAGTGAATGAGGTTTTAGATTAGGGAGGTTCAAAAGTCTTTGTTTAAGAGTGTAGTTTAGAGGCTGGAAGTGTAAAATTCGGCTGTTAATCGAATGCATGAAATTGGGCCCTGCTTGCTTTCATGATTCGATCTCCATAGAACACGTTTTCATCGTAAATTATTTTCTCAAATCAAACTTGAACTTAATTAGTTATCTCTGTCCTTTTATTCCACAGAGTTTTTTTCTTCCAGTCATTTATCTATGCGGAAGGTTGGACCCTGCTTGTTTAGATATGGCTAGATCTCCTTAAAGACACTGGACACCTTTGGTAATTGTCAAAGACAGGTCTTCACACTTGGTGTATCTCAACATATGCACAAAATAACAAACCTGTGAAAATTTGAGCTCAATTGGTCGTCGAAGTTGCGAGATAATAATGAAAGAAAAAAACACCCCTTTCACACGAAGTTGTGTGCTTTCAATGCTTGATTTCGAGACCTCAAATTCTAAACTTGAGGTCTCGAAATAAAGTTTGTGGTAAATTACTTCTTTATCGAAAACTACGTACCTTCAGAGGAAGCCGTTTCTCACAATGTTTTATACTATCAACCTCTCCCCTTTACTCATTACCAAGTGAGGTTTAATGCTAATAATTATTTTGAGTGATTATCAATAGTGTCCACTGCCTTTAAATTGTTGTTGAATCTAACTTGAACTTGAACTTCATCCCACTCAGACATGTACTTTTGGCGGACACTTCAAATCGATCCATATAGAAGAAGATTTCTGATGACTACGCCTAAGTGTGTTCCATACGTATACAGGTGAGATTATATAAAAAAAAATACGTTTCTTCAGAAGGAGTCGTTTCTCACAATATTTTGTACTATCAATAGCTCTCCGTTGCTCGTTACCAAGTAAGGTTTTATGCTAATATATGTTTTGAGTAATTACCAATAGTGTCCAGTGCCTTTAAGCTATGACTGGATCTCAGTGAAATGTTCTTGAATCAAACTCGCACTAATGTAATATCTATCACTTCATCCCACTCAGACAATTGTACTTTTTGGTTGACACTTCAAATCGATCCATGAAGAAGATTTCTGGCATCTTCAACCCAGTGTGTTCCTTCGTCTTATTATATAAAGGTGAGTCTAAGCCTCATATAGAGAGACAACCAACAAAAACATTTAGCTGTGGGGTGGTAACAACTTTGCAGGCTAAGGACCCAAATAAAGGCATTACTGAAATTGGTTTCAAAGGGAAGGTACACCTTTGGTAATTGTCAAAGACTAGTCTTCTCATTTGGTGTATCCCCATCATATGCATAAAAATAACAAGCCTGTCAAAATTTGGGCTCAATCGGTCATCGAAGTTGCGAGAAAATAATGAAAGAAAAAACACCCTTGTTGGACGAATGTGTGTGCTTTCAGATAGGAATAAAAGACTTCTATAGCTAGAATTCTGTCATTATTTTAGTGCGAAATTACCACTTTCTCAAAAACTACATTACTGCAGAGGGAGTCGTTTCCCACAATGTTTTGTACTAACAACAGCTCTCCAATGCTTGTTACCAAGTCAGTTTTTAAGTTAATATTTGTATTGAGTAATTACCAAACGTGTACCTTCCCTTTAAGTTGTACCTTTGGCTGACAAATCCATTGTATATGAAGACGAGTGTTGGCATGTGTTCGATTGTCTTAAGCAACATACAGGTGCGATTAAAATCACCTGGAAATAGAATTTTTTTCTTTCAAACATAAGAGTATATGCTTACGAACAATAAAACAATTTTTTTAGTAATTGTTTGTCACGATTTATATGTTAAAACAATATATAAAGTTGTTCGGGGGGCTGACTCCGCCTACCCCTTTTGTGACGTCAATCGAGGCAGACTTTGCCTGCAATGCGTATAGTAAACACACGTGCAAAGTACATGTACGTCCAAGTCATGAGTTGGTACATTTCAAAAAGTGTTTTTCTGCATTCAGCAGCAATACACCTGGTCGGCATTGCCGGGAAAAAGAAAAAAAAATTTTTTTTTGAAACGTACAAACTCACGACTTGGTCCGTACATATACTTTGCAATTGTGTTTACTCTACGCATTACAGGCAAAGTCTGCCTCGATTGACGTCACGAACAGCGCCCTCTCGGGTCGGGGTCTACTCTTAAATTTGTAAATAACATAAGAACTGATTTTTTAAAACCTTAGTTAACTGTTTATTCACATTCCACTCATCAAAACACATATATTAGTGACAAAAGCTTTATTTTGAAAAAATACCACTTCCAGGTGACTTTAAACCTCATAAAGAGACAGAACAAGCATGGACGTTTAGCTGTAAGGTGGTAATTTACCGTCACAAAACACCAACATGTTTTCAAGCTATTGACGTTGCATTCAAGTTGGGTGCTAAGCGAGGGAGCATTTTCTCCGTCCTCTTTCCCCCTCC
Organism: Asterias rubens; assembly: GCF_902459465.1. Lineage (NCBI taxonomy): Eukaryota > Metazoa > Echinodermata > Asteroidea > Forcipulatida > Asteriidae > Asterias > Asterias rubens. The sequence continues at coordinate 59,165 of NW_022985736.1, forward strand.
CCATGAATGAGGTTGACAACGTACACGCTGAATGGTTTGTTAATATATCAAAAGCCCTGCCCCCCAAAATAGTAATCTGATCGCAGACGCCCCTTTCTGTATCTAAGTTAATTGATTTTGGGAGCCCTCTTTATCTCTCATCAAAGCTCTTCTTACATGTCTCTCGCCTGTGAATTTTGAAACTGCAAACTGATTTGATATTTTAATTTGTTTTTGTCTTTGCCCATTTGCATGCAAATCAAGTGTTTTATCCTTGAACCCCATCCTCTTGCTCAGAACCCTACATCAATTGCCCTTATTAAACTTTAACAACAAATTTACAAAATTAATGGTTTATTATCATCCCCCCCCCCCCCTCCCGAGTTGAATGCAAATGCGGGATCCCCCCACCCACCCCGCGAAAAAAAAATTGTGGAATTAAACTTGAACTAATGAAATGTCTATCACTTTTGGCTGACACTTGCAGTCGATATTGAAAAGTGCACAAATAAATGAGATGAATGATCTTGTTATGCCTTAGCAAAAGATATCCACTTTGTTTAGTATTTCATTGACATTGACTTGTGGTTTGAAGTGGAATTCATTGACATTTCTGTACATTTATTTTGTCTTTGTTTTGATATGTTTTGTTCATGTAGTATGCTGTTGGAAGACCATCAAATAGAGCTACAAAGGGCTGACCTTCAAAAGTCATGTGCTATGTTTAAAGACACTTGGAAATAGATTTTTTTTTTCCTTCAAACATTAGAGTATATGTTCCTGAACAATAAAATAATTTTTTGAGTAATTGTTTTTGACGATTTATATGTTTAACAAATTAAATAAAGTTGTGTGGGGGTGACTCCGCCTACCCCTTTTGTGACGTCAATCGAGGAAGACTTTGCCTCGATCGAACATCGGAAACACGTACGTGCAAGTACATTCAAGTCCTGGACGTGAGTTTGTACGTTTGAAAAAGTGTTTTTCTTGCATTTTTCCGGCAATGTCAACCAGGTGTATTGCTGCTGGATGCAGCAAAACAACTAAAAATGGTGTCAGTTTGCCAAGTTGTCCGGTCCGACGTCTTTTCCGCTGTGCGGCAAACACTTCGAGCCGTCGTGCTTCGAGAATCCGGAATACACTACACATTTTGACATGAAGAGAAAAGTTCTTTTTTTAAAACATGACGCCATCCCAATAATTTGTCCAGCTAGTGGGGAAGTCGAAAAAGGTACCTGAAAGACGTAACGAACCTGAAGGAGCATTTGCCTAACGTGACAAAAATCAGGTATTGTTTCAACTTTGAGGGCATGTTTTTAGCTTGCGCCAAGCGTCACTATGCTGTGTTGGCACTGCATGCGATTCATTGCGCCTCGATTGACGTCACGAACAGCGCCCGCTCGGGTCGGGCTTTTTTTCCAATAATTTGTAAATAACATGGAAACTAATTTATGTAAACCTTAGTTAGTTGTTTATTCATATTCCACTCATCAAAACACATATTTTAGTGACAAAAGCTTTATTTTGACAAAATACCACTTCCAGGTGACTTTAATAGAGAGTGATTTGGGTGGCAATAAGTGCATAATTCCTTCAGCAAGAGAGGCATGACATTGGGCCCTGTTGCTTTAGCGTTGACTAGGTCTACTGTACAATAATTTGCAGTTTGTATACAATGAAGGCATTTGGCGATAATTTTCAAAGACCAGTCTTCTCACTTGGTTTATCCCAATATATGCATAAAAATAACAAACCTGTGAAAAATTTGACTCGATGTGTCATTGAAAATATGAAAGAAAAACCACCCTTGTACAATTTGTGTGCCTCCAAATGCTTAAAAAGGCTTCACGCCTGAAGTTTTTGATAATATTGAAATAATTGAGTGAGAAACTACCTCTTTTTCAAGAACTACGTTACTTCAGAGGAAGCCGTTTCTCACAATTGTTTACTATCAACAGCTCTCCATTGCTTGTTACCAAGTTAGTTTATGCTAACTATTATTTTAAGTAATAACCAAAAGTGTCCAATGCCTTTGACGTCTAAAGAGTTTGCATATGACTACTGCGTTTGTTTAGCCAGGTAGAAAAGCAGCCTCGCTTCAAGAACAATTTTTTTTTAATTAATGGTAATAAAGGTGACGGTTCAGTGATTACAGTGAACCAACATTTTACTTGGTGGTAAACAATTTAACATTTAGATTCCCTTTTGATTTTATCAAACCACAATTACTGGATGTAAGTATAATAACTTTAGTTTATAATTTGAGCCAGCTTAGATCTTAATTTGCTAAATTTGGCAATTAATGTTGCAGTAATTTGTAGTATTTTTGACTGAAAGGGCACACATGAGAACCACTTTTAAAGCGACATACAGACAATCAAAGTAACTTCAAACTGTTGTTGAGAGCGCCCTCTTGCGGTCAAAATACTCTCAATTTATTCACATTTTTAAATGAAGAACCCATTAGTTTGTGTAACTTTATTATGCTTAACTTCTTGCTACATTGTTTATTAATTAAATGGTATGGTATTATATAACCGGTTTTTTTTTTGCACAAATAAACTATTGTTTTAACAGACACCACCAAACACGTCTTCATTATTTTGTTTCTCTCCTGCCTCAACCTCTACCCACATCGTAGACATGGTTTTCTTTCAATTGATTTCAAACAGTTCCTTAAACTAAAGTCCACCCTCCAGTAAAAACCATTGAGAATAATATACCCACATAACAAGACTTTTGTTTCTACGCAGCTAGAACAGCCCCTCCCCAATCAGGCTCAGCCCTAACCATCCCATTCATAACCCATCATTCCCAATCAGGCTCAGCCCTAACCATCCCATTCATAACCCATCATTCCCAATCAGGCTCAGCCCTAACCATCCCATTTATAACCCATCATTCCCAATCAGGCTCAGCCCTAACCATCCCATTCATAACCCATCATTCCCAATCGGGCTCAGCCCTAACCATCCCATTCATAACCCATCATTCCCAATCAGGCTCAGCCCTAACCATCCCATTCATAACCCTTCATTCCCAATCAGGCTCAGCCCTAACCATCCCATTCATAACCCATCATTCCCATGCATGATTCAAGTTCATCGCCCACCCCCCCCCCCCCCCAAAAAAAAAAAAAAAAAAAAACCTGGCTTGCACGTACAAATATCCTTTCAACAAGCCACACCCCCTAGAAAATTACTACTTGTCCATCTCCCCTACCCTCAAGTAAAAACTTCCACTGCCTGGCCCAGTCACCCACACTCCTTGCTCACACTCACACTCCCAGCCACACCCCAGCAAAATAATCACTAGTCCATCTCCCCTACCCTCAAATCGAACTCCCAGTTTATGATCCCAGTCACCCAGCCACCTTGCTCATGCGCCCATGTCCAACCAGCCACACCCCATCAAAATTACTACTAAACAATCTCCCCTACCCTCAAATCGAACTCCCAGTTTATGATCCCAGTCACCCACCCACCTTCCTCATACCCATGTCCAACCATCCACACCCCAACAAAATTATCACTAGTCCACATCCCCTACCCTCAAATTGACAACCCAGACGCTCTTCCTGGCTCAAGTCATCTTCCTAGCTTGATTATTGTCACGTCCAACCAGCCACACCTCAGCAAAAATACTACAATTGTCGGAATAGTAAATACGCTATCTAATAATATCTGTGACCTCCTGCGGGAACCAGTTGAATACCCATGTGGTCTTGGACAGGCATCGGTGATTGGAGCCAGCCAAAGCAACCGAAAGGTACCAGACTACCGCCTAACACGACATAACATACGGTAGGGTCTGGGTACTTGACGGCTTGAAGCCGTCACGCGTATTCAAAATGGCCACCAGCCATGCTTGGTTTACGTCACTACCGTGGATTTACTACGATCTTTTGTTGTGATTTAATGTATCTAGAGGTAAGCTTTATCATGTAATTTGATTTAGTTCATAATGTAGAATAGGAATAAGCCTCACGGAAGCCATGTCAACACCTAGAATGTCATAAAACGGGTAATTTTGAGGCATTTTGTTTTGCCTTCATGCGTGTAAACATCAGCCCTTGAAAGTGGGCCCCGGAAGTAGCTATACAGTAAACGTTTGACCCATTGTGTGTCATTGTGTTGTCAGTTAATGGTGAATAGCTGTCAATCAAATGGAACAATAAACTTTTCTGTAAAGAGTATTTTGGGTGACATCATCCTTAACCACTTGTTGTGTTCCTGAGTATGTCTACGTCAATGCGTGAATAGTTTAGTATCTGATAAATGTGTGTACATGTACATGTGCCATGGGCCGCCCGTTAACTGCTTCCAAACCATGTGCTTTTAAGAACAGAATTGACAGTCAATCTTAAAGGCATGTTTGGCACTATTGGTAATTACTCAAAATAGTTCATATCATAAGAACTTACTTAGTAACGAGCAACGGACAGCTTTTGATAGTATTAAACATTGTGAGAATCGACTTCCTCTGTATCAATATAGTTCTTGAGAGGTAATTGTTCACTCAAATATTAAAATACTCCAAGCCTGAAGCCTTGTATTATTTATGCGTCTGAAAGCACACAAATTTGTGCGTATTTCGTTCATCTTCTCTTGCAACTGCGGAGACTAATTTGAGCCCAAGTTTTCACAAATTTGTTATGTTCAGAGCTTTTAATTGCATTTTAAATAAAGGGCCAATAATCTCTATAAATAGTTCATGTGACTTTCTAATGTTAAAGTACTTACTATGATTAATTGTCTTTCGTGTTATTTTCGTATTTTGTATACTATTTTTCCCAAATAGACTATTAACTTAACAGAGTGACGTTAATAAACATGTTCTTCAAGATACATTTTCCCCTCCTGCCTCTGCCATCTACCCACATCAGAATGACAACATGTCACAAAGTTTATTTTTACGTAATCTTTGCCGTTAATTGCGACACAAAAAATGTCTTCACTGTACCCTCCCAAAATAACTTTAAATTATTTAAATAGGAAATTTAACAAACGCATATGACGGTATTGCTCTTCAATTCACGTTCTTTGCCACCTTACGCCTAATTTCTTAGAGCTGCTTAACGGTTGATTTTGTGCTTACTGTGATATCATCATTATCTGCTAACCGCTAGCACACGAAGAGGCATGCTAACCTTCCGGTGCCTATACTGCACGAAAATTAATCAACTAACAATGCAAAACCCATGTTAGACACGCAAAACGGCCGCCCAATGTTCTTGCTAACCCGTGAAATACACTCACCGAAAGTGTTCTGCTACAGTAAGCACACAAAAATTACTTACCGTTAAGCAGCGCTATGTAATTCAGCCATGGCCGTCAACAAGTCTCACTGACTGCCCCTCTCCAATTCAAAGCATCATCCCCGACGGTATCACAGCGAGTACCTACCAAGAACACGAGGGGATCAACGCTGTTTATTCCCTACCTAGCCATCCAACCCGCCACCCAATAGCGACCTACCCCGCTACCCGTCCAACGCCACCCTCACCTGCAACAACCCCAATGTATTCCCATCAGTTGTCAAACCAATCATTCCCAATACAGTTTCCTATGCGAACTAATTTTCTTCAACTACAGCATGTGTCTTAAACTCAAATACTTTTAAAGTCCAAACCAAAGAGTTCCCCATATGCCAATGTTTCCTTACTAAACGAATTGTCCATACCTACAGCGTGTCAAACAAGTCAGAACCAAAGACTCCCCTGTCTGCTGCCCTGTTAACCTACTCCCGTTACATCGTATGCCTTCCATAATGTACTCGCAAATTATTTTCTAGTATAAAGCAATGAGTTCCCTATGTCATATTACCCTGCTGCGTAACCCGTTTCCTAATGAAACTAAATTGCTATATCTATGGTCTGCAGCGTGTGCCTCCAATTCAGATTTTTATATATTTTTAAAGTCCAAACCAAAGAATCCCCTATATGCCTATGTTTCCTATTTAAACTAATGTTCCATACCTACAGCGTTTGCCTTCCACTTGAATTATTTTCGAAGTCCAAACCAAAGAGTCCCCTATATGCCTATGTTCCCATATCATCCTGTGTAAAGAATTCCACTCGCAAATTATATACGAAGTATAAAGCACTGTATTTCCCATACCATAGCATCCAGTGCAAAGAATTCCACTCGCAAATTATATATCTAAGTATAAAGCACTGTATTTCCCATACCATAGCATCCTGTGTAAAGAATTCCACTCGCAAATTATATACGAAGTATAAAGCACTGTATTTCCCATACCATAGCATCCAGTGCAAAGAATTCCACTCGCAAATTATATATCTAAGTATAAAGCACTGTATTTCCATGCCATAGTGTCCTGTGTAAAGTATGAACCGAAGGTTTATCAAGTCCAAAATGCGTATATTAATGGGGGGACCCACCTAGGTGTCGTGGGAAGGTGTTGGTCCCCGAAACGAAGGGTCCCCGGTTCGAACCCCAGTGGTGGCAGCGCTTCTCGATACGAGCCACGGTGGTGGCAGCTTGGTGAGTGAACGACTGCGAAGTCTCGACTCACCGCGCAGTGGCACCCACCGCTCCCACTCGCTTAGAAAAGAAACTTAAAACTTAAAACGAACCTATGAACTTTTTTAAAATGAATTTTTAAATTCTATAGAAAAAGACTTTTCTTAAAAGGCTCGAAGGATTCTGTAACGGGATTCGAACCCGGGACCTTTCGGTCCAGAGTCGGGAGCCCTTCCACTGGGCTACGACTCTTTCTTACTTAATATGCGTTCGAGTTTAATTTTAAACCTTCGTATGAACAATTTAAAATCAAAACGGAATTAAAAAAACAGCCGTGATTCGAACCCGGGACCTTTCGGTCTAGAGTCCGGAGCCCTTCCACTGGGCCACGACTCCTTCTTACTAAATATGCGTTCGAGTTTAATTTTAAACCTTCGTATGAACAATTTTAAATTAAAACTTTGTAAAAGAACACCCATGATTCGAACCCGGTACCTTTCGGTCCAGAGTCCGGAGCCCTTCCACTGGGCCACGACTCCTTCTTACTTAATATGCGTTTGAGTTTAATTTTAAACCTTCGTATAAACAATTTTAATTTAAAACTTTGTAAAAGAAAACCCACGATTCGAACCCGGTACCTTTCGGTCCAGAGTCCGGAGCCCTTCCACTGGGCCACGACTCCTTCTTACTTAATATGCGTTCGAGTTTAATTTAAACCTTCGTATGAACAATTTAAAATCAAAACGGAATTAAAAAACACCCGTGATTCGAACCCGGGACCTTTCGGTCTAGAGTCCGGAGCCCTTCCACTGGGCCACTGCTCCTTCTTTCTAAATATGCGTTCGAATTTAATTTTAAACCTTGGTATAAACAATTTTAATTTAAAACTTTGTAAAAGAAAACCCACGATTCGAACCCGGTACCTTTCGGTCCAGAGTCCGGAGCCCTTCCACTGGGCCACGACTCCTTCTTACTTAATATGCGTTCGAGTTTAATTTAAACCTTCGTATGAACAATTTAAAATCAAAACGGAATTAAAAGAACACCCATGATTCGAACCCTGTACCTTTCGGTCCAGAGTCCTGAGCCCTTCCACTGGGCCACTGCTCCTTCTAACTAAATATGCGTTCGAGTTTAATTTAAAACCTTCGTAAAAGAACACCCATGATTCGAACCCGGTACCTTTCGGTCCAGAGTCCGGAGCCCTTCCAGTGGGCCACGACTCCTTCTTACTAAATATGCGTTCGAAGTTAATTTTAAATCTTCGTATGAACAATTTTAATTTAAAACTTAGTAAAATAACACCCATGATTCGAACCTGGTACCTTTCGGTCCAGAGTCCGGAGCCCTTCCACTGGGCCACGACTCCTTCTTACTTAATATGCGTTCGAGTTTAATTTTAAACCTTCGTATAAACAATTTTAATTTAAAACTTTGTAAAAGAACACCCATGATTCGAGCCCAGTACCTTTCAGTCTAGAGTCCGGAGCCCTTCCACCGGGCCACTGCTCCTTCTTACTAAATATGTGTTCGAGTTTAATTTTAAACCTTGGTATGAACAATTTTAAATTAAAACTTAGTAAAAGAACACCCATGATTCGAACCCAGTACCTTTCGGTATGGAGCCCGGAGCCCTTCCACTGGGCCGCCAGTACTCTTACGTGATTTGTGTTCGAGTTTAATTATAAACCTTAGAATAAGCAATTTTATATCTAAACGTGTTATAGTGTATCCCTTCCGTTCGCAAAGTACTAAGGATAAAGCAAGGATTTCCCTATGCCGTAGGGTGAAGCGTAAACCATTTGACTAAAGCATAGAAAAAGAACACCCATGACTCGAACTCCGTACCTTTTGGTATGGAGTCCGGAATCCTTCCACTGGGCCACTACCCCTCTTGTTTGTTTTGCGTTCGAGTTTAATTATAAACCTTAGAAAAAGCAATGTTATATCAAAACGTGTTATAGCGTTGCCCTTCCACTCGCAAAGTATTAAGTATAAAGCAAGGATTACATATGCCATAGGGTAAAGCATGAACCATACAAAAAGAACACTCATGATTCGAACCTCGTACCTTTCGGTATGGAGTCGGGAGCCCTTCCACTGAGCCACTGCTCCTTCTCACTTAAACTGCGTCCGAGTTTAAATTTAAACGATAAGGTGAACAACTTTAAATCAAAACGTAGGAAAAGAACATCCATGATTCGACCCCGGTACCTTTCGGTGTAGAGTCGGGAGCACTTCCACTGGGCCACAACTACTCTTACTTAAATTTGCGTTGGAGTTTATTTATAAACCTTAGATTGAGCAATTTTAAATCAAAACGTGTTATAGCGTATGCCTTCCACTCGCGACGTATTAAGTATAAAGCAACGAGTTCCTTTACTATTTAAAATAATGGTCTTAAGCGTAGAAAAAGAAGCCACCCGGGTTCGAACCCAGAACCTTTTGGTTCAGATTCCGATGCTCTTCCACTAAGCCACGACTCTTAACACTTAGATTGCGTTCGAGTTTAATTATAAACATTAGAGTGAACAACATGAAATCAAAACGTATATAAATATAGTGTGCCTTCCCTTCGCATGTTTTTGAGTGTAAAGCAAGTATTTCCCTTTACTTTGGGGTAACGTGTAGACCAATATTCTTGAGGGTAGAAAAAGAACACAGCCGGGCTCGAACCCAGTACCTTTGGGGTCAGAATCCGAACCCCTTCCACTCGGCCACTACTCTTCTCGATTGAAATTGTGTTCGAGTTCAGTTTTAAATCTTAGAAGGAACACATTATTTTAAATAAATTAATAGAACTAATTTTAGCGTATTATATCTTTCCACTCGCAAATTATTAAAGTGTGAAGCAGAGGTTTTCCTCTACCATATTCTGCAAAAATCCAATGGCCTTAAGCGAATAAAGAACACCAGGGCTCGAACCCAGTACCTTTGGGTTCAGAATCCGAAGCCCTTCCACTGGGCTACCGCTCCTCTTCCTAATTTGCATATTTATTTAATGTAGTATCTTAGAAAGGAAACACCGACTTGAAGAGTTCCCTGAAGAATAAAACCTTGGTTTGAGTCGTCTACCCTGTAACTTGGAGAATGTCTTCTTGGAGATATTGCCATAATTCGGATATAACGACGGTTCAAAATCATGTTAAAAATGAATTATTGAGACCCATCCCATTGTTCCAGCAACCTGTAAGTTGGAGAATGTCTTCTACACATAAAGGACTCCCTTTGGTTAAATTTTGAGGCAAATCGGAGAGAAAAAGTTTTCGAGGGTGAAAAAACGTCAAGTTATACCCCTTGTTGTTTTTTCCAAAATCGGTCGAAACTTTCAGTTTCCAAATCGCCTGAAATTTCATACTCGGGTGTAAAAAGGTGCGAGGATCACATAAATCTTGGTTTTAGTCGGCTACGGTGTCAACTTTTTGAGATATTGCCATAATTCGGATATAACGACGGTTCAAAATCATATTAAAAATGAATTATTGAGACCCATCCCATTGTTCCAGCAACCTGTAGCTTGGAGAATGTCTTCTACACATAAAGGACTCCCTTTGGTTAAATTTTGAGGCAAATCGGAGAGAAAAAGTTTTCGAGGGTGAAAAAACGTCAAGTTATACCCCTTGTCGTTTTTCCCAAAATCGGTCGAAACTTTCAGTTTCCAAATCGCCTGAAATTTCATACTCGGGTGTAAAAAGGTGCGAGGATCACAAAAGTATTGGTTTTAGTCGTCTACGGTGTCAACTTTTTGAGATATTGCCATAATTCGGATATAACGACGATTCAATAGCATGTTAAAAATGATCTATTTAGACCCATCCCATTGTTCCAGCAACCTGTAACTTGGAGAATGTCTTCTACACATTAAGGACTCCCTTTGGTTAAATTTTGAGGCAAATCGGAGAGAAAAAGTTTTCGAGGGTGAAAAAACGTCAAGTTATACATACCCCTTGTCGTTTTTCCCAAAATCGGTCGAAACTTTCAGTTTCCAAATCGCCTGAAATTTCATACTCGGGTGTAAAAAGGTGCGAGGATCACAAAAGTATTGGTTTTAGTCGTCTACGGTGTCAACTTTTTGAGATATTGCCATAATTCGGATATAACGACGATTCAATAGCATGTTAAAAATGAATTATTTAGACCCATCCCATTGTTCCAGCAACCTGTAACTTGGAGATTGTCTTCTACACATAAAGGACTCCCTTTGGTTAAATTTTGAGGCAAATCGGAGAGAAAAAGTTTTCGAGGGTGAAATACCCCTTGTCGTTTTTTCCAAAATCGGTCGAAACTTTCAGTTTCCAATTCGCCTGAAATTTCATACTCGGGTGTAAAAAGGTGCGAGGATCACAAAAATCTTGGTTTTAGTCGTCTACGGTGTCAACTTTTTGAGATATTGCCATAATTCGGATATAACGACGGTTCAAAATCATGTTAAAAATGAATCATTGAGACCCATCCCCATTGTTCCAGCAACTAGTAACTGGGAGAATGTCTTCTACACATCAAGGACTCCCTTTGGTTAAATTTTGAGGCAAATCGGAGAGAAAAAGTTTTCGAGGGTGAAAAAACGTCAAGTTATACCCCTTGTCGTTTTTTCCAAAATCGGTCGAAACTTTCAGTTTCCAAATCGCCTGAAATTTCATACTCGGGTGTAAAAAGGTGCGAGGATCACATAAATCTTGGTTTTAGTCGGCTAGGGTGTCAACTTTTTGAGATATTGCAATAATTCGGATATAACGACGGTTCAAAATCATGTTAAAAATGAATTATTGAGACCCATCCCATTGTTCCAGCAACCTGTAGCTTGGAGAATGTCTTCTACACATAAAGGACTCCCTTTGGTTAAATTTTGAGGCAAGTCGGAGAGAAAAAGTTTTCGAGGGTGAAAAAACGTCAAGTTTATACCCCTTGTCGTTTTTTCCAAAATCGGTCGAAACTTTCAGTTTCCAATTCGCCTGAAATTTTATACTCGGGTGTAAAAAGGTGCGAGAATCACAAAAATCTTGGTTTTAGTCGTCTACGGTGTCAACTTTTTGAGATATTGCCATAATTCGGATATAATGACGGTTCAAAATCATGTTAGAAATGAATACTTGAGACCCATCCCATTGTTCCAGCAACCTGTAAGTTGGAAAATGTCTTCTACACATAAAGGACTCCCTTTGGTTAAATTTTGAGGCAAATCGGAGAGAAAAAGTTTTCGAGGGTGAAAAAACGTCAAGTTATACCCCTTGTCGTTTTTTCCAAAATCGGTCGAAACTTTCAGTTTCCAAATCGCCTGAAATTTCATACTCGTGTGTAAAAAGGTGCGAGGATCACAAAAGTATTGGTTTTAGTCGTCTACGGTGTCAACTTTTTGAGATATTGCCATAATTCGGATATAACGACGATTCAATAGCATGTTAAAAATGAATTATTTAGACCCATCCCATTGTTCCAGCAACCTGTAACTTGGAGAATGTCTTCTACACATTAAGGACTCCCTTTGGTTAAATTTTGAGGCAAATCGGAGAGAAAAAGTTTTCGAGGGTGAAAAAACGTCAAGTTATACATACCCCTTGTCGTTTTTCCCAAAATCGGTCGAAACTTTCAGTTTCCAAATCGCCTGAAATTTCATACTCGGGTGTAAAAAGGTGCGAGGATCACAAAAGTATTGGTTTTAGTCGTCTACGGTGTCAACTTTTTGAGATATTGCCATAATTCGGATATAACGACGATTCAATAGCATGTTAAAAATGAATTATTTAGACCCATCCCATTGTTCCAGCAACCTGTAACTTGGAGATTGTCTTCTACACATAAAGGACTCCCTTTGGTTAAATTTTGAGGCAAATCGGAGAGAAAAAGTTTTCGAGGGTGAAATACCCCTTGTCGTTTTTTCCAAAATCGGTCGAAACTTTCAGTTTCCAATTCGCCTGAAATTTCATACTCGGGTGTAAAAAGGTGCGAGGATCACAAAAATCTTGGTTTTAGTCGTCTACGGTGTCAACTTTTTGAGATATTGCCATAATTCGGATATAACGACGGTTCAAAATCATGTTAAAAATGAATCATTGAGACCCATCCCCATTGTTCCAGCAACCTGTAACTGGGAGAATGTCTTCTACACATCAAGGACTCCCTTTGGTTAAATTTTGAGGCAAATCGGAGAGAAAAAGTTTTCGAGGGTGAAAAAACGTCAAGTTATACCCCTTGTCGTTTTTTCCAAAATCGGTCGAAACTTTCAGTTTCCAAATCGCCTGAAATTTCATACTCGGGTGTAAAAAGGTGCGAGGATCACATAAATCTTGGTTTTAGTCGGCTAGGGTGTCAACTTTTTGAGATATTGCCATAATTCGGATATAACGACGGTTCAAAATCATGTTAAAAATGAATTATTGAGACCCATCCCATTGTTCCAGCAACCTGTAGCTTGGAGAATGTCTTCTACACATAAAGGACTCCCTTTGGTTAAACTTTGAGGCAAATCGGAGAGAAAAAGTTTTCGAGGGTGAAAAAACGTCAAGTTATACCCCTTGTCGTTTTTTCCAAAATCGGTCGAAACTTTCAGTTTCCAAATCGCCTGAAATTTCATACTCGTGTGTAAAAAGGTGCGAGGATCACAAAAGTATTGGTTTTAGTCGTCTACGGTGTCAACTTTTTGAGATATTGCCATAATTCGGATATAACGACGATTCAATAGCATGTTAAAAATGAATTATTTAGACCCATCCCATTGTTCCAGCAACCTGTAACTTGGAGAATGTCTTCTACACATTAAGGACTCCCTTTGGTTAAATTTTGAGGCAAATCGGAGAGAAAAAGTTTTCGAGGGTGAAAAAACGTCAAGTTATACATACCCCTTGTCGTTTTTCCCAAAATCGGTCGAAACTTTCAGTTTCCAAATCGCCTGAAATTTCATACTCGGGTGTAAAAAGGTGCGAGGATCACAAAAGTATTGGTTTTAGTCGTCTACGGTGTCAACTTTTTGAGATATTGCCATAATTCGGATATAACGACGATTCAATAGCATGTTAAAAATGAATTATTTAGACCCATCCCATTGTTCCAGCAACCTGTAACTTGGAGATTGTCTTCTACACATAAAGGACTCCCTTTGGTTAAATTTTGAGGCAAATCGGAGAGAAAAAGTTTTCGAGGGTGAAATACCCCTTGTCGTTTTTTCCAAAATCGGTCGAAACTTTCAGTTTCCAATTCGCCTGAAATTTCATACTCGGGTGTAAAAAGGTGCGAGGATCACAAAAATCTTGGTTTTAGTCGTCTACGGTGTCAACTTTTTGAGATATTGCCATAATTCGGATATAACGACGGTTCAAAATCATGTTAAAAATGAATCATTGAGACCCATCCCCATTGTTCCAGCAACCTGTAACTGGGAGAATGTCTTCTACACATCAAGGACTCCCTTTGGTTAAATTTTGAGGCAAATCGGAGAGAAAAAGTTTTCGAGGGTGAAAAAACGTCAAGTTATACCCCTTGTCGTTTTTTCCAAAATCGGTCGAAACTTTCAGTTTCCAAATCGCCTGAAATTTCATACTCGGGTGTAAAAAGGTGCGAGGATCACATAAATCTTGGTTTTAGTCGGCTAGGGTGTCAACTTTTTGAGATATTGCCATAATTCGGATATAACGACGGTTCAAAATCATGTTAAAAAATGAATTATTGAGACCCATCCCATTGTTCCAGCAACCTGTAGCTTGGAGAATGTCTTCTACACATAAAGGACTCCCTTTGGTTAAATTTTGAGGCAAATCGGAGAGAAAAAGTTTTCGAGGGTGAAAAAACGTCAAGTTATACCCCTTGTCGTTTTTTCCAAAATCGGTCGAAACTTTCAGTTTCCAAATCGCCTGAAATTCATACTCGGGTGTAAAAATGTGCGAGGATCACAAAAATCTTGGTTTTAGTCGTCTACGGTGTCAACTTTTTGAGATATTGCCATAATTCGGATATAACGACGGTTCAAAATCATGTTTAAAATGAATTATTGAGACCCATCCCCATTGTTCCAGCAACCTGTAACTTGGAGAATGTCTTCTACACATCAAGGACTCCCTTTGGTTAAATTTTGAGGCAAATCGGAGAGAAAAAGTTTTCGAGGGTGAAAAAACGTCAAGTTATACCCCTTGTCGTTTTTTCCAAAATCGGTCGAAACTTTCAGTTTCCAAATCGCCTGAAATTTCATACTCGGGTGTAAAAAGGTGCGAGGATCACATAAATCTTGGTTTTAGTCGTCTACGGTGTCAACTTTTTGAGATATTGCAATAATTCGGATATAACGACGGTTCAAAATCATGTTAAAAATGAATACTTGAGACCCATCCCATTGTTCCAGCAACCTGTAACTTGGAGATTGTCTTCTACACATAAAGGACTCCCTTTGGTTAAATGTTGAGGCAAATCGGAGAGAAAAAGTTTTCGAGGGTGAAATACCCCTTGTCGTTTTTCCCAAAATCGGTCGAAACTTTCAGTTTCCAATTCGCCTGAAATTTCATACTCGGGTGTAAAAAGGTGCGAGGATCACAAAAATCTTGGTTTTAGTCGTCTACGGTGTCAACTTTTTGAGATATTGCCATAATTCGGATATAACGACGGTTCAAAATCATGTTAAAAATGAATTATTGAGACCCATCCCCATTGTTCCAGCAACCTGTAACTTGGAGAATGTCTTCTACACATCAAGGACTCCCTTTGGTTAAATTTTGAGGCAAATCGGAGAGAAAAAGTTTTCGAGGGTGAAAAAACGTCAAGTTATACCCCTTGTCGTTTTTTCCAAAATCGGTCGAAACTTTCAGTTTCCAAATCGCCTGAAATTTCATACTCGGGTGTAAAAAGGTGCGAGGATCACATAAATCTTGGTTTTAGTCGGCTAGGGTGTCAACTTTTTGAGATATTGCCATAATTCGGATATAACGACGGTTCAAAATCATGTTAAAAATGAATTATTGAGACCCATCCCATTGTTCCAGCAACCTGTAGCTTGGAGAATGTCTTCTACACATAAAGGACTCCCTTTGGTTAAATTTTGAGGCAAGTCGGAGAGAAAAAGTTTTCGAGGGTGAAAAAACGTCAAGTTTATACCCCTTGTCGTTTTTTCCAAAATCGGTCGAAACTTTCAGTTTCCAATTCGCCTGAAATTTTATACTCGGGTGTAAAAAGGTGTGAGAATCACAAAAATCTTGGTTTTAGTCGTCTACGGTGTCAACTTTTTGAGATATTGCCATAATTCGGATATAACGACGGTTCAAAATCATGTTAGAAATGAATACTTGAGACCCATCCCATTGTTCCAGCAACCTGTAAGTTGGAAAATGTCTTCTACACATAAAGGACTCCCTTTGGTTAAATTTTGAGGCAAATCGGAGAGAAAAAGTTTTCGAGGGTGAAAAAACGTCAAGTTATACCCCTTGTCGTTTTTTCCAAAATCGGTCGAAACTTTCAGTTTCCAATTCGCCTGAAATTTCATACTCGGGTGTAAAAAGGTGCGCGGATCACAAAAATCTTAGTTTTAGTCGTCTACGGTGTCAACTTTTTGAGATATTGCCACAATAAGGATATACGATAATTCAAAATCAATATGAAAATAAATCTTTTGAAAAGTCACAACAATGTACAAAATCACACATTCTCACCATTATAAATGAATACAAATTTTTTGTGTGAAAATTTTGTTTAATAATATTCAGTTTTTTTCTAAATACCCTGTGTTTGTAATACGCATTAGCAGTATTTAAAACAACGATAAAATAACATGGTACATTGCATGATTAATACGGCGCTTTATTAAACGAAAATGTAGAAACACCTTAAGTTTTAGTTTGTTTTTAGCTTCTTTTAAAAACATATATTTTATATACAAAACAAGACGATACCAAAAACGCTACCTAGAACAAAAGCCATATATTTTTTAGAACCCGGGATAAAAGCAATCGCGTTTGTAGAATAAAACCTGTGACGCAAACCTGATCATTTTGTAATGAACGTGATCACATAATACGCACATGTTCATTAGCTAAAACGTAATCTGATAACAAAACATCCTTTTTTTATAGGTTAAAATATATATTCAAATTTCACTTGAGATAAGTGCTTGTGTTGAATAAATTAATAACTACAAAGAAGTTTTTTTTTGCTGCAGTATAAGTATGTTTACTTATTTGCGACGGTTTCATGGGAGATTTTGGTCACTGTTTGTGTTTTCCCCCTTACTGTAAGTAAACACAGGCTAAGGGAATTAAGTCGAAAAAGGGCGCTATCAGACCTCCCGGTAAAATATCCTGCCGAACCGGTCTTCTCTTATGGTTTAATCAACATTGAGTTTGTCGGGAATCAATTTACGTTATAACAACTCTTTTTAGAACTCATTGAGGTGTAATTAAAAGCCTTAATAAAAATGGATATAAAAACAAAATAATTCCCCAGCAGAAACACTGCTTTACGAACAAAATTATAATCTTTAAAGATGAATTTGCACTTTTTCAGAAATATTATCTGGTTGCATTGGATTTTCACAAATTATTTAAACGCATTGTACATATTTGGTAATTGTAAAAGACCAGTGTTCTCACTTGGTGTATCCCATAATAACCATAAAATAACAAGCCTGTGAAAATTTGGGCTCAATTGGTCAGTCGAAGTTGCGAGAAAACGATGAAAAGAAAAAAAACACCCTTGTAGGACGAATATGTGTGTTTTCAGATAGGAATAAAAGACCTCTAGCTAGAAACTTCAGGACTTAAGAGAAATTACCTCTTTGCGATGAGAAGCTACCTCTTTCTCAAAAACTACGTGACTTCAGAGGGAGCCTTTTCTCACAATGTTTTATAATATCAACGGCTCTCCAATGCTCGTTACCAAGTCAGTTTTTAAATTAATATTTGTTTTGAGTAATTACCAAACGTGTACCTTCCCTTTAAGGTTACATTTAATATAGTCTAAATTAAAAATTTTCCTAAAAACTTCAGTTCTAGTTGTGCTTTTGATACTAGAATTCATTAGACAATCTTGGCTCAAATCTCCTGGATCAGAAATAATCCAGAACCGGGTCATGTTGATCCAGAAACAGGTCCAAATTGATCGGGACCCAATTTCAAAGATCTGCTGACAGGCACCAGACATCTGGAAATTTGTTGTCAATGACCAGAAACAAGTGCAAAACATAACATACCCGTGCAAACCTTTGCACAATTTGTCATCGAAGTTTCAATTAAAAAAATGAAAGAAAAACAAAACTTGTTCCTTAAAGACAGTGGACACTATTGGTAATTGTCAAAAACCAGTCTTCTCACTTGGTGTATAAAATAACAAACCTGTGAAAATTTGTGCTCAATCGGTTTTAGAAGTTGCGAGATAACAATGAAAGAAAAACACCCTTGTCATATTAAGTTATGTGCTTTCCGATGCTTGATTTCGAGACCTCAAGTTCTAAACTTGAGGTCTCGAAATCAAATTCGTGGAAAATTACTTCTTTCTCGAAAACTACTTCACTTCAGAGGGAGCTGCTTCTCACAATGTTTTATACTATCAACCTCTCCCCCTTACTGGTAATAAAGAAAGGTTTTGTGATAATTATTATTTTGAGTAATTACTAATAGTGTCCACTGCCTTTAAGTTTGTGTGCTTTCAGATGCACAACAATAGGTTTCCTATATTTGAGTGAGAAATTACCTCTTTCTCAAAAATTACCTCACTTCAGATGGAGCAGTTTCTCTAAATGTTTTATACTATCAACGTTGCTTGTTACCAAGGATGTTTTTTATGCTAACAATGTTCTTGCTAAGCATCAAGGAGCAATACAACAGCCAAACATTGTACAAGTCACATGTTTTTTTTGCTGTTAATCTTATTCTTTTAAAGACACTGGACACTATTGGTAATTGTCAAAGACCAGTCGTCTCACTTGGTTTATCTCAACATAAGCATAAAATAACAAACCTGTGGAAATTTTAGCTCAATTGATCGTCGAAGTTGCGAGATAACCAGGAAAGAAAAAACACCCTTGTCACACGAAGTTGTGTGCTTTCAGATGCTCGAAAACTACTTCACTTCAGAGGGAGCCGTTTCTCACAATGTTTTTAACCTCTCCCCATTACCCGTTACCAAGTGAGGTTTTATGCTTAAAACTATTTTGAGTAATAACCAATAGTGTCCACTGCCTTTAAGAAGTACTATTTTTGCTTAGCAACTTTAAGAGAGTTTTTGAAGTAAACCAATACAAGCCACGCATGGCCTTGTCGGATTGATACAATCATCCTCCTTCTGGTTAGAGTTGTAAAAATGTAAAAAATTACGACAATTATTACCTTTTTGAACCAATAAGACAACATATCAAACATCTTCCTTGTCTGAGATAAAAAAAAAAAAATTAAGTAAAAGGCGTAAGAAATAAACCGCAAACTGCAGCTTTATATTTACAATAACAAAGAACAAACTTTCAAACTCCACACCATCGAAATATGGGTTTAGGCAATATTCTTTAGAGACAGGGACCAATTGCATAGAGCTGCTTAAAAGAACATTACAGATATGGTTTTTGCTAACAAAACAGTTGCTGGCAGTGTAAGCATTTTATGTAATCAACAATATCATAAACAAACAAGTCTTTAGAAGTTTGAGATCGATCGGCCATCTGGGTCACGAGTGAATAGTGAAAAACCGATTACAAATTTTGCATTGCATCTATGCCAAAATAAAAAATTAATAAAATGCTCCCTGAGCGGTAAACTCAAAATTTCTCATTAAATATGACATTTCAGACAGAAATATTTCAAGCGATGTTTTCAACTATCATCATCATTAGTCCGTGTAAGTTTCGTTAGATCTGTCACCAATTCTGTAACGTTCCTTTAAGCACAAAACGTAACTATAAGCACAACACAATTATGCTTAAACAAGAATAAGTTTAAGTAGAATTTGAAACTTTGCATGGTGGACATATGATATAGAAAGGTTTGCGGTAACACCATGTAATGGTAGTCTCTAATTTAGTTGGACAGGTTCTAAAAAAACCTTGGTTTCGACTCAAAGTTTCGATCAGTTTGCTTTGACTGTCTTCAGAGAAAACCACCACAAGGTGTCGTGGCCAAGCGATTAAGAGCACCAAACTCAAGCTCTGCTGCTTCTGTTCAGCAGAGTGTTGGTTCGAATCCCGGTCGTGACACTTGTGTCTCTGAGCAAGACACTTAACTATAATTGCTTCTCTCCACCCAGGGGTAAATGGGTACCTGTGAGGGCAGAGATGGTTCTTGTGATTGGTTTAGCCATGTAGCGCATATAATTGTCGCACAGGCTGCATACTCCCCACCAGGGAGCTGAGATGGTTTAAGGAGTGAATTAAGGCCCAGTGACCAGGGGTAATAATGTGAAGCGCTTTGGGACGCCCTTCGGGTGTGAAAAGCGCTATATAAAAACGGGTTATTATTATTATTATTATGAACAACGGTTCTTTTTAGAACCACAGCAACTCAATCCGAGATTATCCTTACATGGTGTTACTGAAAACCTTTCTATATATATACATTTTTAGTATACGTTTACAGCCAAATAACCTTGCCACGTTTACATATTGTGACTGGTATCCTGCACATTTTATGCTAAGCACAACATTTGTAAGCAACAGTAGCTCTATGAAATTGGTCCCAGGTTTTTAAAAAGACACACAGCACCTATTTTTCCTCTGCATGATCCGTATTTGCCTCTTGTCGTAATGGTGACGTAATCATCGGGTCGTCTCGTTTCGACTCGTAATGCTCCAGAGTGACCTGCTCCGTGGGGCTCAGAGGGTTTTGAGCTTCCTTCGGGAAGACTAGTGGCGTGGTCATATACTGAAGACGCTGGTGAGAAGATGAGTGGAAATAAAAGATTTGAACTCGCAACTCATATTTACATCACCCTACACAGATATAGAGTTCATTGTAAACCTTCATCTAAAGACACTGGACACTATTGGTAATTGTCAAAGACCAGTCTGCTCACTTGGTGTATCTCAACACATGCATAAAATAACAAACCTGTGAAAATTTGAACTCAATTGGTCGTCGTTGTGAGATGAAAAAATGGGCAAATTTGAGCCAGGATTTTTTTGGAAAAAACTGCAAGGGGTTCTTTATACTTATTTTTGAACCAGTTTAAAAAAATTGTTTTTTTTTGTTTAAAAAAACTGCAATGGGGTTAAACCTGGGTTTTTTAACCAATTTATTTTTCGGCCAATTTTAAGAAATGGGCCTTTTTGAGCCAAGTTTTTTCGTTTCAAAAAACTGCAAGGGGTTGAACTTGTTCTTTTGAATGATTTTGAACCATTTTATTTTTTGCAAAATTTTTAAAAATAGGCCAATTTGAGCCAGGTATATTTGTGGAAAAAACTGCAAGCGGTAAAACTTGTTTTTTTTTAACCGACTCTGAACCATTTTATTTTCCGGCCAATTTTTAAAAATGGGCCATATACCTCCTGAAACAGGTGAGCTTTCAGGAGTGTCTCGAATGTACGCAATGAGGAGGTTAAGCGTGGTTTGTTGTTTCCAACTGGTTGAGAAAGGTTTGTTTTGTATGGTATTTTGTTAACAAGTCAATGTTTTGCCTGGGTAAGACTCATTAATAAGCTTATTTTGTGTGCTCAAGATTTATAATTTTGTTTCATCTACCATTAAAAATTACACTTATCTGTTACCGTTTCTGTTTACAAATCGGAACGATTTATATACAGTGATTCTGGTAGAGTTTTGTCAAACCCCTTTTAACCAAATCGCTGAACCCTGTTGATCGACACCCCTCTTGAAGGTGTGGAATGGTCCAGCTTAAGATATCATCATGGCATATAAAACCTGTCAGCATGTGCTGACAGCGGCCATCAGTACAGAGTTTTAATAAAAAGTTTGTTTTGAATTAATACAAATGGGCGACTTTAGAGACGCTTTGTGGCAGCAGACTCACTAGGTATGTCCACTGTTTTCAGTTATAACTTATGTGCGCATGCTAAAAACTGCGTAATCAAAAGACCTTTTCGCAAATAACTGGAGTGCTAGCTAGACCAGCATGCACCTCTTTAAACGCCTACAGAGGTGTGCCGATGGAAATCTTCCTGGCAAGTCTGCTGCCATCTAGCGTTCCAAAGTATCCCTCTATGTTACAATCCCAAGTAATCTGGCCATTATACATTTTCTTATTTAGTCATTTACGAGTTTGTTGTATAAAATCCTACCTCACGCATTGTTCCTGGGGTAACGATAAAAAGGTAGATAGCGTAGCTTGGGATCCACTGCATAGGAGCCAGAGCCATAAACCAACCCAGCATTTCACCTGTTGAATCGTAGTAATAATCCTCTCCATACTTCGGCCCCTTATAGGCAACCAGACTAAAGATGAATATCCCCTATGGAGCAGAAATCAACATTGTGTTCGTGATCAAAATGAAGTGGTTCTCTTGAAAGAAAGGTATACCCTTTCCATGAAAATATTAGGTTAATATTGCATATTTTGCGTACGCACTTGAATCACTCTGCATTGGCCGCCATCTTTGATGACGTGCACGCGTGAAAGGCTATCATTGGCGTGAACAACCGACGTCACACTACGAGGCTCATGGATCACCAGAGATCTGCTGTTGAGCCCACGTACATTATCACCTTTGACCTCACATCATTTCACATGGCCTTCATGCTGGAGACTCGCAGTTAAATTCGACATACATGCTTTACCATATAAAGCCAACACATGTCCTTATCGGGTATTGTAGGACAAGGGACCAGCATTGGCTGAGAGAGTCGAACGCAGAACGTACACGAGTGCACTTTGTCCATTGTTTGACATCAAACATGGCGGCCAATGACGTCATGTTCAATCTATCTTTTCGTTGGCAAAATGGGGGAACATCCTCTTTGTATGAGGGCTGATGGTGGCAGGATGCTAACGTATTTGTGCGTCTGCTTGATGGACAACTCTATGGCGTTTGCTCAACCAACTCTGTATGTTAGGAATGCGTGAATGAAATTGGCATGTTTTGTGGTAATGACCAGCTAGTTAGTCAATTAGTATCAAGTATTAGTCACACGTGCATCAATACTGCTTCCGGGGAGAACCTGAAAGCAGATCGAGCATCATGGAGGCAACTGTTTCACAGAGGCAGGGCTAGTTTTGAAATGAATCAACTAGCTCAGGCAACAGCTAAGTGTCAGCAGCGAAAGGAGAGGGAACGAGAGAGACATCTCCATGGTCCAACCCTCCCAACATTAACTACAACCTGTGACATCTGCCTGAGAGTATGTGGCTCACGGATCAGACTTTTAAGTCATCGACGGAGTCACCTTAGTCACCGGCCACCTCAACCATAATAACATGTTCCTCGACATTGAGGGATTGCTTATTAGTCAATTAGTGTACTTAAAATATTACACCGCAGTGTGTTTAAACAACTTACAAATGACACGAGGGGAGTAAGTATGGCCCAGCTTATTGGCCAGAACCACCCTGGGGTGAAGGTTAACATGGTGGTGACGTCATTGTACATTCGTCTGGTACCATAACCATATGAAACGGCCACACACTCCCAACCAGCTACCCATAACAGAGGCATCCCACTAGCAGCGTAGGTATCCATCAACTGGAATATGTAAACTCCTCCCTAGAAATCAACAAAAGAAATCAAGACAAATATAAGAGTGAACTTTGGTTCCCCATTCTCTCTGAAAAATCCCCGCTCAGAGTTACCAGGAATCCGGGTTACAAAAACTGTTCCAATAACCTACATTTTGTTTAAATTTCTTTAGGGAAGTTTGACGCACATTTCAGCCTTAAAGGCAGTGGACACTATTGGTAATTACTTCGCATGAAACCCTACTTGGTAACGAGTTATGGGGAGAGGTTGATGGTATAAAACATTGTGAGAAACGGCCATCTCTGAAGTAACGTATATTTGAGAAAGAAGTAATTTTCCACAAATTTGATTTCGAGACCTCAGATTTAGAATTTGAGGTCTCGAAATCAACCATCTTAAAACTTCGTGTGAAGTTTTTTTTTTCTTTTCATTATTGTCTCGCAACTTCGACGACCGATTGAGCTCAAATGTTCACAGGTTTGTTATTTTATGTATAGTTAAGATACAGCAAGTGAGAGTACTAGTCTTTGACAAATACCAATAGTGTCCAGTGTCTTTAAAACAGCGACTAAGCGGTAAGCTTTGTATCAACTATTGAACCAGCATGGGCTTTAAAAAAAAACAATTTATACTGAAAGAAGTTCCGATCTCCCCGGAGATTCTGTTCACCATATAGGAAATTAACATAGGAGGCTGATATAGGGGGATTTAATAGAGGGCGATATCAGAAGAAGTTTGTACACAGCTCGCCATAGACCTTCGCTCAACCCCAGCGGCCAGTCTACCCAGGACCGCTGGGATGGGCTAATCGCTTGCACAGATTCTTGTTCAGGAAGTACGTCATGCGTACAGTGCATAAAAATATGGTGCAGTGTGAATGTGATGCATGATGGGACTGCGCATTATTAAACCAATGACAGTGCACGATACGTTTGCCCATCCCAGCGCCTTTGGTTAAAGCAAGGCGCCGGGGACGAGCGATGTTATAGCTAACAGACCATGTGAACTTTGTTTACAATAAGTGTGCACAATCTTTGAGTATTCTGGCAGGCAGGGAGAGTTCGACGAGGAGGAGGACAGGTCATATGGGAAAGTTGATTTTGTGTCTTAATGTTCACATAAATGCAAGAATTATTAAAGTAAAGCTGGACAAGTTTTGAGATGTATCAAAAGTTGATAAGAAATGGACAGTGCAATCTCCATAAAATAACAGATTTTATGATTTCTTCCATTTAGGCTGTGTACAAATCGTGCCCGCAGGAAGTTAAGGCGTGGTGGCTCTTTTGTAAACATGTGATGTCAAAGGTCACATCGTCTATATGGTGGGACGGAATCTCCGGTGGACAGAATCTCTGATGTCACAAAATGCATTGGTGTGAATGCTGGGGATAGCTTGCGTTTGATTGGCTAAATTCAGGGGCTCACTTGGAGCAAGTTCGAGTGCATTTAGTCCACCAGTGGTCGACCACAGACTAGCAACGCACATGCGCAGTGACGTAATCACCCGAACGACTCGTTTGGTAAGTCTAGTCAACCTTCCACCTTTTCGCTTAAGTGTCACTGGTTCCCCTCTGCGCTTAACACATGTTAGAATGGAACATGCTGTTAGGACTAGTGAAGAAACCATGGGCTCGAGGCTGGTTCCAAATGGTCAACCTTTAGTTAACCATTGTGCACACTCGAACTTACTCTTGGATGAGCACAACGGGGTCGGCCAGGGGAAGCTAATTGATCCGAAACAAAAAGGTCATCTAGGCTACGATATATGTGTGTGGCCTTCGACTGAAGGAATGCTTCATGAGAGCATTAATTTTACATTAATACGATGAACAATATCAAGCATTTCAGGATGTACCTCAGTTATACAAAAGAGATTAAGGAAGAAGTCGATAACGCAAATTGCGACCAGGAACTGGCTGCGTCTTTTCCGGAGATTAAACTGGGGCCAGGCGTCCATGATAGAGGTTGCAAATCCCTCAACAACACAGAACTGCAAACATGAAATATGAACACATTAACACATGAAATTCAATTAATGCAGTATAATGCTTTGTAGAACTGTACTTCTGTTATACTTAAAGGCAATGGAAACCGTTGGTAATTACTCAAAATATTTGTGAGCATAAAAACTTACTTGGCAACGAGCAATGGGGAGCTGTTGACAGTATAAATATTGTGAGAAACGGTCTCCTCTGAAGTAACGTATAGTTTTGAGAAAGAGGTAATTTCTCACCCGAATATTATGAAAGACTTCATGGTTGAAGCCTATCTGAAAGCGCACAACTTAGTGCAACAGTAGTGTTTTCTCTTTCATTATTTTCTTGCAACTTCGTGACACATCGAGTCAAAATTTTCACAGGTTTGAATATGTTTATATGCTTATGTTGAGATACACCATGTGAGAATGCTGGTCTTTGACAATTACCAAAGGTGTCCAGTACTTTTAACGACCGTTTCTCAGGGGAACTATTACTAATAGTTAATGATGACTAATTTATTCCACAGAAATAGAAAGAGCAAACAATTTGGTTCACTTTTACAATCATAAAGGTACTTTGATTTGTAATTGCCATTTAAAAACAATTTGTGTTCAGAGTAATTATTTTGGGGAATAGTTTCAACCAAACTATGGAAATAAAAAGGGAGGGGTACTACATTAATGTTGGAATGTTGGAAGCAGTCCAGGGGTACGACAGATCAGATTGTTGTCGATAGGGATGTGCTTAAAGGCATTGGACACATTTTGTAATTGTCAAAGACCAGTAGTATCACTTGGTGTATCCCAACATATGCATAAATAAACAAATCTGTGAACATTTTGACTCTATTGGTCGTCGAGGTTGCAAAAGAAAAACGGACGTAAAAAATCCTTTTTATTCCTTTCAGATGCTTGATTGCGAGACCTTAGCGGAGGTCTCAATCAATTCACAGAATATTTGAGTGAGAAATTACTTCTTTCTCAAAAACTAGGTAACTTAAGAGGGAGCCGTTTCTCACATTGTTTTATACTATCAACAGCTCACCATTGCTCGTTACCAAGTAAGCTGTTATGCTAACAACTATTTTAAGTGTAATTACCAAAGTTGTCCAGTGCCTTTAAAGGACTACATGACTGCATTTCGTGCATATGATCCTTGCTTGTGGAATGTCATTGACGAAGAAATCAAAAGCCAATCGTCAGTGAACCATTTTAAAGCCTCATTCAAAAGAGTCCTTACTATCAGTATGTAACATAGCTTTCTTTCCATTGACTGCTTTGACAGGTATTATCTCCTTTTTATCACGATTTAATTATATCTTTATCGTAGGCAGGGGTATAGGTTGTCTTACACCTCTTATAGGACAGTTTTTATACTTTTGTTTAACCTTTGTTGTTTGACAGCCTCTGCCCAACTTGTAATCAATGTGTACTATGTCTAAAGATTTAACAAATAAAAACAAGTAAACAAAGTTTAAGGAAAAGGTATAGACCTTAATCACGGTGTGGCCATCTTGATTTCACTCCATTCCAACTCTATGAAACCAAACCGAGGCTGGACGAATTAACAGTCTGGTGTCATTTTTGCGCAGTGAATGTTAGCATTCATTGTTATGAAAACAGGGAACATGACCAAGATGGTGACAGCGTGATAAAGCTCTATGATACGTTTCATGTAGTTAGTACCACAGGCTTTACCTCAAAAGTTGTTTATTTTGTTTCACTGCAAAGTTAAAAGGTATTTCAGAAACTGTAATGTAGTGAAACAATGGGAGACTTTCGGGACGCTTGGTGGCAGCAAACTGTCCAGGTAAAATCCATTGTTCTCGGTACGTAAACAGTGGAAATCTACCTGGTAAGTCTGCTGCCACCTAGCGTTTTAAAGTCTCCCACTCGATATCTAGTATATATCACCTGACTGTCGAGTCCTAGCATAATCAACATGCCAAAGAACAGCACTGACCAGAACGGTGCCCCAGCCATCGTGTCGACAGCCGTGGGATAGGCAACGAAGGCTAAACCCGGACCTTTATAGAAAACACACAGGCTTAGAAGATAATTGAGGAGAAAATCAGCAACTAAAAATTTCAAAAAAATGGTTTGTATGAATTCTTGGAATACGGTTGAAGATCAAGTCACACTCAAAGCAGGCATGATATTTATATGTGGATAAAATAATTATTGTTTGAAGCTTTGCATGGTGTGGAGAAACAAGAAGACGAGCAGAGTTTACTGTTTAAAACGCCGAGACCAAACCGGCTCTTCTCAGAGTCAACACTCACCCTAAGAGATTTACACACGGTTGTACCCGCAAGTTTACTATTTATTTATGGTTTCTACTTAGGACCATAATTGTTTAGCACAATGGCTGACCTACATGTTCATGGTTTAACATATATTTCAGGCTTTTCAATCACCATTTTTCAGAGAATTGTCTAGAGCAAAAAACTCGGGAATCAGACAAAAGTAAAATATCATGCCTGAAAAAGGAAACATTCCTTTAAATTCTAAAGATGTCCTTGAGTCTGGCAAATTTTTCAAAAACATAATTGATATCATAAGTGCAATCAGTTCAACTACATCCGAGACACACATCCCAAAGCAGTGCAATTTACAGGCAACCAGTTCCAGGCAATTTCCAATATTACTAAAACATTCATCTACATTTCTGTTTTATTAGTATTTTCTTGGGGATGTTGAGTTCCAGCAATAAGATTGCCTTTTGTGCTACCGTTTGTTCCCTTAAAAGGAGTGTAGTTGATCAAAGGTTAATGTTTTTCCCCACAAAATAATGTGTAAATAGACCGCGAGGACGAGGGAATTTGAATTGCAAATCATTATTTGTACAGACCGTGTAACCCGAGACACCACATGTTTACAAAAGAGCCACAGAGCCTGGACTTCCTACGGGAACGATTAATTTGTACACAGCTCACTGGAATAATACATGCAATCTGATTTAGGAGGTTGCACTGTGTGATTTTTCTCGACTTTGATATTATGAAAGAAGGTGGCCCATCTCAAAACTTGCTCAGCCATTTTGTTGTATAATTCTTGAAATATTTATGTTGAAAATATGACACATTATATAAAATGTCCCAAATGACCAGTCTTGCTGCATGCAGATCATGTATGCACTTGTACATGTTCATCCACTAAATGTGTTACGTACGCTGTTATCTATGCATGAAGTTGTCGACGTCAGCATACCGAATATTGTGATTGGCTGAAATCGGGTGCTGTGACAATTTTGATTATAAAAAAAAGAAACGTTGCCAGGAACATACATCGCCACTCTTTTCGTAAACAAAGGTATTCATTTGTCCGTATTTTCCATTTTTATTGTGGTATTAGTTTTGAGTGAAGTCATTTTTGACAGAAGGTACCACAAACGGATATCTGAATTTAATATAATATAAGCGTATTTACACCGCGCTTAAACATACATGTTAAAACAAAATAAGCACTTCAAAAGCAGAAATGAGAAATAAACAATTTTAACAGCACATAACTAGCTGCAGAATGGGGGTAACTACAAAGATTTGAATAAGTGAGTCTTCTTCAGAAGGAAGCATTGGATTTTGAGAGGGAGAGTGTTCAATAATAGATGATCAATCCATCATATTTCCCTGATCGATTCCAGGACCTGTGAAACAATTTAATGAATTCCTTTACCTTCATCGACGACGTCTTTTACGTGCACTTCTTGGACAAAAGCCATATATCCCAAGACAGCAAAGATGACAAGACCAGCAAAGAGACTCGTTGCAGCATTCACCACGCCTACCACCAGAGTGTCACTGTTATTAAAGGGAAGGTATATGTTTGAAGATCCCTTACAAAATCAGTGGCAATTAAAACTGTTTGTTGAAAGACTAGAGCAGCTTTAACATACCCATGAAATTTTGTCTCAATCTAGTGAGTCGGGAGAAAATAGTGAACAACTATTAGTACAATGTTCATGATATTAAGCAATCTGAGAAACATTTTACTACAAAACTATCAGTTTTTATGCCTCAAAGTTTGAATTTGAGAAGCGTTACTGCGGTAACGCTTTTGGATTTTGTATTTCTATTACTAGGGATAACCTCTTCCTGCATGGACATAGCCCATGTTTTTCGGCGACATCTGAAAAATGGCAGAAGAATATAATCTAAAAGTAAGATGTAAAACACAACTATATATTTGTGTTACCGAAAGTGTATGAATTGACACATTTACAAACCCATAGATTAAAGACAAATTATTCAAGTGTTAATCTTAGATCAGCTTCTTTCCGATCTTCGAATTTCAGCAGGTATTATAAAACAATCCTTCTATTACAAAATGCATCTAGATGTAAGGTTTTGGGAGACGTGCGTATGCAAGTACATGGCTTATACTTACATTCTATGAATAAACATTGCCAAGGGCAACACAGATAAATTCCACGTCCTTTCTCATGCTTCTTATTCAGGGTTTTTATTATTTGAATAGCAAGAGAAAGTTTCCAGCTTAAGTCCATTTCAATTGAGAGAGTTCGAGTTACCCATAGCCTTTCAATAACCGCGATCATATTGCACTGGATAGGGTCACTGGAGTTCACAGCAAAATGTCAACTGATTATGACTAAAGGTATAGGAGGCCATGCGAGTGAGAAGCAATGCCTAAGGCTGGCTGGTCATTCCGCTCTAATAATCGTAAGCCTCGATCGTCAAATCGGGGAGAAAATTAATAATCAGAACTCACAACAAGCAGTTATTCCTGTAGGGGTTGTAGCTACCGAGTGAGATGAGAGAACCAATACCAACACCGTACGAAAAGAAGATCTGCGTCGCTGCATCTACCCATACCTGCCAACATTTCAAGAAGAAAAAAATTAAGCAAATTTGCTTAAAGATAATATACAGAATCCTTACTGCAGGGGTATATTAAGCACGAAAGGAACTTGCTTATTTTACACATAATACTTGCCAAAATTCTACGACATATACATTTATTGTGACTGGTATTTAGCTGCTGTTGACTTAGCATAACAAATGAGTGGAGTCTTGACCGGTTATTTAATTTACTAAGCAAGGATTTGTATAGCTTAAACAAATTTTGTGCTTAAGCAGCTCTATGAACTTTGTTTCAGACCTTCGGTCCGGTGGACTAGCCCGTTAGGCCACGATACGCAATGGCGCGCCATAATGTATGACGATGTTCCTAAGTATTTTACGAATCAAAAAATCGTTTTGGTATCTTACCGTTGGTTCACCAAGTTTGTCAAAAGTTGGTGTGATGTAAAATAGAATCCCATCCATTGATCCCTCGAGTAAGAGTCCGTTGATCAAGAGAATCAACAGAATCAAATACGGCACCAGAGCAGTAAACCAAACGATCTGGAAAAAATTATAAAGACACTTAAACTGTTTAACTTGTTTAGAAAAATAAATAATTAGAGGCACTGGGCACCTTGTCAAAGACCAGTATCCTGTGAAAATTTGGACTCAATTGGTCTTCGAAGTTGCAAGAGAATAATGACAGAAAAACACCCAGTGAAAATTTGGACTCAATTGGTATCCGAAGTTGCAAGAGAATAAAGACAGAAAAACACCCATGTCGCACAAATATGTGTGCTTTCAGGTTCACTAAAATACCTCAGCTGAAGTCTTTAACTATTTGAGTGAGAAATTACCTCTTTCTCAAAAACAATAAGTTACTTCAGAGGGGGCCGTTTCTCACAATGTTTAATACTATCAACAGCTCTCCATTGCTCATTAACTATTTTGAGTAATTACAAACAGTTTCCAGTGCATTTTAGTGCAAGAAACACAAAGGAAACGGTACAAGAACTGACGAAAAATGGTATCCCTACCGTGGAGTGACCCTTGCCGTCTGCCTCAGCAGCTATCCATGAATTGGAGCTTTCCTCCCCAAGAATCGGAAACACTTATCGATGATGAATAATCCATACACCGAGACAGAGATAAGCGAGAAGTTATCACTCCTTAAAGCACAGGTGAGGTTACTACACCCTATACAATTACTGTTCAAAATGTTTGTGTTTTACTTATGATGTGTTCAATGCGTACTAACGTCTATTCGTTGGAAAGAGTTTGGTGAAATCGACAGCTGGACACCTTTTGTGAATGTCAAGGACTAGTATTCTCACTTGGTGTATCCCAACATATGCATACAATAATAAATCTGTGAAAATTTTTACTCAATCGGTCATCGAAGTTGCAAGAAAATAATTTAAAGAAAAAACACCCTTGTACAAATGTGTGTGCTTTCATCCATAAAAAGGGCTTCTGGCCTGAAGTATTTTAATATTTGAGTGAGAAATCACCTCTTTAAAAAACACGTTACTTCAGAGGGAATCGTTTCTCACAATGTTTTATACCATCAACAACTCTCCATTGCTTTGAATCAATACGTATTTATGCTAACAATTATTTTGAGTAATTACCAATAGTGTCCAGTGCCTTTAAAGGGCTGTAACTTTTGTAGGACAAAAAACACAATGTCCACAGATGTACACAAAACTTACACAGTTTGAAGGTAATGATAGTAGAAAGCTTACCTGAAAAAACTACGTGCTGAGGTGCTGTAGTTTTGGGGACATGAGTAAAACATTGTCATGAAAATAATTTTCGTCTTATGAGACGAACATTATTTTAATCATTTACAAACGTATTTTCATGACATTATTTTACTCATTTCTCAAAAACTGCAGGCTTCAGTAAGTAATATTTGAAGGGAAGCTTTCCACAATCATTATCTTCAAACCCTGTAAGTTTAATGTAAATCTATGGACATTTTGAAAAAGTACCCAAATTCTTTAAGAGAGTTGCTTATACCATAACCCGAGTTTAAGTTAGGACGAGTTACCCATAAGTTAGGACGAGTTACTCGTTCTATCCTATATCACTCAAGATCCTAGCGTTTCGTGAAATCGGCTGCAGTGCCTTTTACACAAAATTCCTTGGGGGGGGGGAGGGGTGACTTTCAAGTGTGGTTTACCTTCCCAGTTGTCTTGACGCCCCTCCATATGCATAAGAAGGTAAGGATCCATGCTAGAGCTACACATGCAACCAACTCCCAGCGGATGCGTCCCACGTCGCTTAGACCACTTGAAACACTTAGCACGCGTCGTCTACGGGACACACAAATAAAAAGAGAGATACAGGTTTTTTCAATTATTAACTTGAACACTTCCCGGACTTATGTTAGCATTTGAATGCTATTTTTAGCGCTGTACCCTAATACTCGCAGACTGAAAATACGGCAATTCTTGGGGAAAACATGTTTACCAAAACCATAACTAAACTTCTACCCCTGAATATTGTTTGTTTTAATTACGATGTGTCCAACATTGAAAGCTTTTTGGTGTTGTTCTGCTACTTGTATGAACCAATTTCATAGAGCTGCTTAAGCAATACAAAGTTGTTTAGCATAACAAAATTATGCTTACCAGAATAAGCATACCAGCTAATTTAACATGTACAAAGTGGAACTGGTATCCTGCTCATTGCTTTATGGTTGTGCTTAAAGCGGAACAATTTGAAGAAACATTGTTTTTGCTAAAGCAGCTCTATAAAATTGGGCCCAGATTATTCATTTAACCATATGGATACAATAATACGTCCAACCTTGAACGCTCATATAAAGTACATTCACGTGATGATAATGTTTATTCCCTGCAGTGTGACCTTGTAAACATTTCTATAACCGTCTAACCATACATCTGTAGCTCTATTGTCATACATTGAAGTTAACAGGAACTTGTGATAAATTTAATTCAATTCAGATACACAATTATTTCTATACTTACATAGAAAATATCGGCAAGTACATGTTACGATTGAGTAACGCAAAAATAACATTAAGTAACAGTTAGCAGGTCGGTGCTATAAATAGATTATAATGGGGCTGTTTTGAAAAACAGAGACTTGTAAAAAAAAATAATGCCAGACAGACAAACAAACAAATAAAACAAGCAGACAGACATTCAAACGAAAGGACAGAAAAACATAGGACATGACAGCATGCTCACACAAAATAGATCACACAATGTAGCAGTAAGCATGATAAATACAATAAGTAGAGTATGGGGCTGTTTTGATAAGATGAAGCTTGTTAAAAATTAGACAGACACATAAAGAAACAAAACAAACTTACAGACAGACAAAAGACAGACATGCTAACAAACGAACAAACAAACAAACAAACAAACAAACAGACAAACAAACGAAAGGACAGAAGAACGTAAGAAATGTCAGCAATTCTCTGACACAATATAGATCAGAGATAAATAATATATAGCAGTTAGCAGGATAAACAAACAAACAAACAAACAAACAAACAAACAAACAAACAAACAAACAAACAAACAAACAAAACAAACAAACAAACAAACAAACAGCAGGACATAAGAACGAAAGACATGACATATACTCTAACACAAGATTTATCGGAGGAAATACAACGAGTTTATAATTGCAGAACAGTTCAAGCAGAAACCATCAAAAACAACTATGGTAAGCAAGATTGATAAGTGGATGTGATTGAATTTCTTATTTATGAGGGGAAGTTAAGATCATGAAATCCTCCAACGACAGACCCTTTCCTCCTGCAAATAAAAATATTACCGTACTATATTTCTTAAAGGAACATTGCAGAATTAGTTTTTGCCAACAAATCAGCTACTAACAGTGTAAGCACTTTGTGTAATCGACACATACACAAACTGACCAAACCTGTAGAAGTTTGGGATCGATCGGCCAGCGTCACGCGAAAATAGTGACAACGATTACACATTAGCAAGACATCGATTTCTACAAAAATTAATAAAACGGTCACTGAGCGATAAACTCCAAACGGTAACTTGGTTTTATTTATTTCTCATCAAGAAACATGACAATTCAGACAGAAACATCTAAAGAGATGTTTTCTAATATCATCATCATTAGATAGACTGTGTAAGTTTTATTCAAATCTGTGTTATCTTCGACGGATTTTGTTCTTACCAGTTTTGTAATGTTTCTTTAATTGTTGTCGCAATGATTGCTTATAAGGCGCTCATTCAAATCGCTGAATGCAAGTGTGAAATCCGACCATAGCTTGTGGCGTCACATTGACGTGTAAATAGCAAATAGCTTTCACATCGCCAAGACCTGTACTTTCTCGATATCCAAACCGTAGGATGGTTGTCATTATCCCCCAAAATAACATCTGCCACATCTGCCTTACCAAAGGTTTGAACTCAAGTCATCGGGTACAATTTACATAAGCCTAAAGCAAAGTAGTGTCGTCAAGGATTTGTTTTCTTTCGGTAGCACCATGTGCACTTTTGGTTTCAACTCGACGGTTCGAGTTTTCATCAGGGGAATGAAGCCGCCGGTTTCACCAAACGCTATGATTAATCTTATCTCTGGTAAGGACGAGTAACTAGTCCTAACTTAGGATTAATCTTGAGGTTTTACATGTGACAGTGCAAGGGCGGGACTCGTCCTATGATTTATCCTCATTTAGAAAGAGTTTGGTGAAATCAACGACTGGACTCTGTTGCCGGATGCTGCTTAAGTACTTGGCTCGGTGGTGCGTGAACTGGATAAGCTTGGCTTTGGTCCATGAAATCGGTTTGGTTTATTTACTTATGTGCACAATTGTCAGGAAAGATAAAATAAAAGTAATATTTGAAAGCTTTAGTTGAATGGTACGCTTTTGTTAAGCGAGGTGGCAGCGGGTACCAGCCACATCCCTGGTCGTACATAGTACAATTTCTTCAACATCTCTCTAAGTTAAAACAATTGCAATAAAAGGTTTAGGTTGGAGACTATATATGCGCGGGTTAAAAATAAGTCTGGTTTAAAAATAAGTATTACAGTAAAGTATGTCCTGGGCCAATATCGCTTGTCAGGCCGGTGTTTATATCCGGTTTCCTTGGCATAACATGTCTGAAATATTATTTGTATTCCTCCTGGACCGGATGCCAGTCCATCGCAGGTTCCCCAGCTCTCGCTGGTACACATTTGTACTCCTGGGTGGGGAGAAGCAATTATGGTAAATTGCCTTGCCCAACTCAAAGAGACATGACCGGTGACCTTATTCGAAAACACATTCTGTAAATTACAGAACTTGAGTGCATCTCCCTCGACCACTCGTCCACGACACCCGAGTCAGATTTCGATCATGAGCATATTATTGCATGACTGCTGCACAGCGTACACTTAATGTTTAAAGGAAATGTTACGTTCGGTTATCACTCAACTCAGTCAATGGCAATAGACCCTTACAACAGGTTTCGATAGTTTAAAGCATTACGAGAATCATCTCACTTCGAAATAAAATGGTTATGGAAAAACAGAAACAGTTTCTATCTCAAAAAATTTGAACCTGAAAACTGTTACTGTCACAACGTTTCTGACATTGTGTTTTCAAATATTACGCTCTAGATTTTCAGCATTATCTCAGAAATACTGCCCACATTTGAGATGAACATTTCCTAGATTAGTATTGTTGTACATATCTACATTTATATAGCTTATAGTCTTAAAGGCAGTGGACACTATTGGTAATTACTCAAAATAATTATTGGCATAAAACCTTGCTTGGTAGCAAGTAGTGGGGAGAGGTTGATGGTATAAAACATTTTGAGAGACAGCTCCCTCTGAAGTGACCTAGTTGTGGAGAAAGAAGTAATTTCCACGAATTT